>NC_134353.1:957358363-957493363 GCF_048569485.1 Anomaloglossus baeobatrachus
CGTGCAGCGTCACCCCCTGCCCAGTGCCGGCCCCCACCAAACGTGCAGCATCACCCCCTGCCCAGTGCGAGCCCCTCTCAAACGTGCAGCATCACCCCCTGCCCAGTGTGAGCCCCCACCAAACGTGCAGCGTCGCCCCCTGCCCAGTGCGAGCCCCCCCCCCCCCAAACGTGCAGCGTCGCCCCCTGCCAGCCCCCCCAAACGTGCGTCACCCCCTGGCCACTGCGAGCCCCCCAAACATGCAGCAACACCCCCTGTCCACTGCGAGCCCCCCAAACATGCAGCGTCACCCCCTGGCCACTGCGAGCCCCCCAAACATGCAGCGTCACCCCCTGGCCACTGCGAGCCCCCCAAACATGCAGCGTCACCCCCTGGCCACTGCGCGCCCCCCAAACATGCGTCACCCCCTGGCCACTGTGAGCCCCCCAAACATGCGTAACCCCCTGGCCACTGTGAGCCCCCCAAACATGTAGGGCACCCCCTGGCTACTGCGAGCCCCTAAAACATGCAACGTCGCCCCCTACATGCCCCCCAAACATGCAGCCTCACCCCCTGGCCAGTGCGAGCCCCTCAAACATGCGTCGCCCCCTGCAAGCCCCCCAAACATTCAGCGTCATCCCCCCGGCCAGTGCGAGCCCCCCCAAACGTGCAGAGTCATCCCCCCAGCCAGTGCGAGCCCCCCCCCAAACGTGCAGCGTTATCCCCTCGGCCAGTGCGAGCCCCCCCAAACGTGCAGCGTCGCCCCCTGGCCAGTGCGAGCCCCCCCAAACGTGCAGCGTCGCCCCCTGGCCAGTGCGAGCCCCCCCCAATCGTGCAGCGTCACCCCCTGGCCAGTGCGAGCCCCTTACAAACGTGCAGCGTTCCCCCCCTGTCCAGTGCGAGCCCCCCCCAAACGAGTAGCGTCACCCCCTGCCCAGTGTGAACCCCCCAAACGTGCAGCTTCACCCCCTTTCCAGTGCGAGTCCACCCCGAACATGCAAAGTCGCTCCCTGGCAAGTGTGAGCCGCCCAAAACGTTCCACATTGCCTCCTGCCTAGAGTAACCCCCACATTCATTATGAAAGCCTCCACAGCATCGCCCCCTGCTCCGTGTAACCCCCCATAAGCCACTTACCTTATTGAAGCCTGAGATATACAAGAGCTGCAGCCCCCAACACAGACAGGAGACGCTGCTCTGTGCCCCCAACACTGACAGGAAACGCTGCTCTGTGCCCCCAAACACTGACAGGAGACGCTGCTCTGTGCCCCCCAACACTGACAGGAGACGCTGCTCTGTGCCCCCAACACTGACAGGAGACGCTGCTCTGTGCCCCCAACACTGACAGGAGACGCTGCTCTGTGCCCCCAACACTGACAGGAGACGCTGCTCTGTGCCCCCCAACACTGACAGGAGACGCTGCTTTTTCCCCCCCAACACTGACAGGAGACGCTGCTCTGTACCCCCCAACACTGACAGGAGACGCTGCTCTGTGCCCCCCAACACTGACAGGAGACGCTGCTCTGTGCCCCCCAACACTGACAGGAGACGCTGCTCTGTGCCCCCCAACACTGACAGGAGACGCTGCTCTGTGCCCCCCAACACTGACAGGAGACGCTGCTCTGTGCCCCCAACACTGACAGGAGACACTGCTCTGTGCCCCCCAACACTGACAGGAGACACTGCTCTGTGCCCCCCAACACTGAAAGGAGACGCTGCTCTGTGCCCCCAACACTGACAGGAGACGCTGCTCTGTGCCCCCAACACTGACAGGAGACGCTGCTCTGTGCCCCCCAACACTGACAGGAGACGCTGCTCTGTGCCCCCCAACACTGACAGGAGACGCTGCTCTGTACCCCCAACACTGACAGGAGACGCTGCTCTGTGCCCCCAACACTGACAGGAGACGCTGCTCTGTGCCCCCAACACTGACAGGAGACGCTGCTCTGTGCCCCCAACACTGACAGGAGACGCTGCTCTGTGCCCCCAACACTGACAGGAGACGCTGCTCTGTGCCCCCAACACTGACAGGAGACGCTGCTCTGTACCCCCCAACACTGACAGGAGACGCTGCTCTGTGCCCTCCAACACTGACAGGAGACGCTGCTCTGAGCCCCCAACACTGACAGGAGACGCTGCTCTGTGCCCCCAACACTGACAGGAGACGCTGCTCTGTGCCCCCCAACATCCACACTGACAGGAGACGCTGCTCTGTGCCCCCCAAAACTGACAGGAGACGCTACTCTGTGCCCCCCAACACTGACAGGAGACGCTGCTCTGTGCCCCCCAACATCCACACTGACAGGAGACGCTGCTCTGTGCCCCCCAAAACTGACAGGAGACGCTACTCTGTGCCCCCCAACACTGACAGGAGACGCTGCTCTGTGCCCCCCAACACTGACAGGAGACTCTGCTCTGTGCCCCCAACACTGACAGGAGACGCTGCTCTGTGCCCCCCAACACTGACAGGAGACGCTGCTCTGTGCCCCCCAACACTGACAGGAGACGCTGCTCTGTGCCCCCCAACACTGACAGGAGACGCTGCTCTGTGCCCCCCAACACTGACAGGAGACGCTGCTCTGTGCCCCCCAACACTGACAGGAGACGCTGCTCTGTGCCCCCAACACTGACAGGAGACGCTGCTCTGTGCCCCCAACACTGACAGGAGACGCTGCTCTGTGCCCCCCAACACTGACAGGAGACGCTGCTCTGTGCCCCCCAACACTGACAGGAGACGCTGCTCTGTGCCCCCAACACTGACAGGAGACGCTGCTCTGTGCCCCCAACACTGACAGGAGACGCTGCTCTGTGCCCCCCAACACTGACAGGAGACGCTGCTCTGTGCCCCCAACACTGACAGGAGACGCTGCTCTGTGCCCCCAACACTGACAGGAGACGCTGCTCTGTGCCCCCAACACTGACAGGAGACGCTGCTCTGTGCCCCCAACACTGACAGGAGACGCTGCTCTGTGCCCCCAACACTGACAGGAGACGCTGCTCTGTACCCCCAACACTGACAGGAGACGCTGCTCTGTGCCCCCAACACTGACAGGAGACGCTGCTCTGTACCCCCAACACTGACAGGAGACGCTGCTCTGTGCCCCCAACACTGACAGGAGACGCTGCTCTGTGCCCCCAACACTGACAGGAGACGCTGCTCTGTGCCCCCAACACTGACAGGAGACGCTGCTCTGTGCCCCCAACACTGACAGGAGACGCTGCTCTGTGCCCCCAACACTGACAGGAGACGCTGCTCTGTGCCCCCAACACTGACAGGAGACGCTGCTCTGTGCCCCCAACACTGACAGGAGACGCTGCTCTGTGCCCCCAACACTGACAGGAGACGCTGCTCTGTGCCCCCAACACTAACAGGAGACGCTGCTCTGTGCCCCCAACACTGACAGGAGACGCTGCTCTGTGCCCCCAACACTGACAGGAGACGCTGCTCTGTGCCCCCAACACTGACAGGAGACGCTGCTCTGTACCCCCAACACTGACAGGAGACGCTGCTCTGTGCCCCCAACACTGACAGGAGACGCTGCTCTGTACCCCCAACACTGACAGGAGACGCTGCTCTGTGCCCCCCAACACTGACAGGAGACGCTGCTCTGTGCCCCCAACACTGACAGGAGACGCTGCTCTGTGCCCCCAACACTGACAGGAGACGCTGCTCTGTGCCCCCCAACACTGACAGGAGACGCTGCTCTGTGCCCCCAACACTGACAGGAGACGCTGCTCTGTACCCCTCAACACTGACAGGAGACGCTGCTCTGTGCCCTCCAACACTGACAGAAGACGCTGCTCTGTGCCCCCAACACTGACAGGAGACGCTGCTCTGTGCCCCCAACACTGACAGGAGACGCTACTCTGTGCCCCCCAACACTGACAGGAGACGCTGCTCTGTGCCCCCCAACACTGACAGGAGACGCTGCTCTGTGCCCCCAACACTGACAGGAGACGCTGCTCTGTGCCCCCAACACTGACAGGAGACGCTGCTCTGTGCCCCCAACACTGACAGGAGACGCTGCTCTGTGCCCCCCAACACTGACAGGAGACGCTGCTCTGTGCCCCCAACACTGACAGGAGACGCTGCTCTGTACCCCTCAACACTGACAGGAGACGCTGCTCTGTACCCCCCAACACTGACAGGAGACGCTGCTCTGTGCCCTCAACACTGACAGGAGACGCTGCTCTGTGCCCCCCAACACTGACAGGAGACGCTGCTCTGTGCCCCCCAACACTGACAGGAGACGCTGCTCTGTGCCCCCAACACTGACAGGAGACGCTGCTCTGTGCCCCCCAACACTGACAGGAGACGCTGCTCTGTACCCCCCAACACTGACAGGAGACGCTGCTCTGTACCCCCAACACTGACTGGAGACGCTGCTCTGTGCCCCCCAACACTGACAGGAGACGCTGCTCTGTGCCCCCCAACACTGACTGGAGACGCTGCTCTGTGCCCCCCAACACTGACAGGAGACGCTGCTCTGTACCCCCCAACACTGACAGGAGACGCTGCTCTGTGACCCCCAACACTGACAGGAGACGCTGCTCTGTGCCCCCAACACTGACAGGAGACGCTGCTCTGTGCCCCCAACACTGACAGGAGACACTGCTCTGTGCCTCCAACACTGACAGGAGACGCTGCTCTGTGCCCCCAACACTGACAGGAGACGCTGCTCTGTACCCCCCAACACTGACAGGAGACGCTGCTCTGTGCCCCCAACACTGACAGGAGACGCTGCTCTGTGCCCCCAAAACTGACAGGAGACGCTGCTCTGTACCCCCCAACACTGACAGGAGACGCTGCTCTGTGCCCCCAACACTGACAGGAGACGCTGCTCTGTGCCCCCCAACACTGACAGGAGACGCTGCTCTGTGCCCCCAACACTGACAGGAGACGCTGCTCTGTGCCCCCAACACTGACAGGAGACGCTGCTCTGTGCCCCCAACACTGACAGGAGACGCTGCTCTGTGCCCCCAACACTGACAGGAGACGCTGCTCTGTGCCCCCCAACACTGACAGGAGACGCTGCTCTGTACCCCCCAACACTGACAGGAGACGCTGCTCTGTACCCCCCAACACTGACAGGAGACGCTGCTCTGTGCCCCCAACACTGACAGGAGACGCTGCTCTGTGCCCCCAACACTGACAGGAGACGCTGCTCTGTGCCCCCAACACTGACAGGAGACGCTGCTCTGTGCCCCCCAACACTGACAGGAGACGCTGCTCTGTGCCCCCAACACTGACAGGAGACGCTGCTCTGTGCCCCCAACACTGACAGGAGACGCTGCTCTGTGCCCCCAACACTGACAGGAGACGCTGCTCTGTGCCCCCCAACACTGACAGGAGACGCTGCTCTGTGCCCCCAACACTGACAGGAGACGCTGCTCTGTGCCCCCAACACTGACAGGAGACGCTGCTCTGTGCCCCCCAACACTGACAGGAGACGCTGCTCTGTGCCCCCAACACTGACAGGAGACGCTGCTCTGTGCCCCCAACACTGACAGGAGACGCTGCTCTGTGCCCCCCAACACTGACAGGAGACGCTGCTCTGTGCCCCCAACACTGACAGGAGACGCTGCTCTGTGCCCCCCAACACTGACAGGAGACGCTGCTCTGTGCCCCCAACACTGACAGGAGACGCTGCTCTGTGCCCCCCAACACTGACAGGAGACGCTGCTCTGTGCCCCCCAACACTGACAGGAGACGCTGCTCTGTGCCCCCAACACTGACAGGAGACGCTGCTCTGTGCCCCCAACACTGACAGGAGACGCTGCTCTGTGCCCCCAACACTGACAGGAGACGCTGCTCTGTACCCCCAACACTGACAGGAGACGCTGCTCTGTGCCCCCAACACTGACAGGAGACGCTGCTCTGTACCCCCAACACTGACAGGAGACGCTGCTCTGTGCCCCCCAACACTGACAGGAGACGCTGCTCTGTGCCCCCAACACTGACAGGAGACGCTGCTCTGTGCCCCCCAACACTGACAGGAGACGCTGCTCTGTGCCCCCCAACACTGACAGGAGACGCTGCTCTGTGCCCCCAACACTGACAGGAGACGCTGCTCTGTGCCCCCCAACACTGACAGGAGACGCTGCTCTGTACCCCCAACACTGACAGGAGACGCTGCTCTGTGCCCCCAACACTGACAGGAGACGCTGCTCTGTGCCCCCCAACACTGACAGGAGACGCTGCTCTGTACCCCCCAACACTGACAGGAGACGCTGCTCTGTGCCCCCAACACTGACAGGAGACGCTGCTCTGTACCCCCCAACACTGACAGGAGACGCTGCTCTGTGCCCCCCAACACTGACAGGAGACGCTGCTCTGTGCCCCCAACACTGACAGGAGACGCTGCTCTGTGCCCCCCAACACTGACAGGAGACGCTGCTCTGTGCCCCCAACACTGACAGGAGACGCTGCTCTGTGCCCCCAACACTGACAGGAGACGCTGCTCTGTGCCCCCCAACACTGACAGGAGACGCTGCTCTGTACCCCCCAACACTGACAGGAGACGCTGCTCTGTGCCCCCAACACTGACAGGAGACGCTGCTCTGTACCCCCCAACACTGACAGGAGACTCTGCTCTGTGCCCCCCAACACTGACAGGAGACGCTGCTCTGTGCCCCCAACACTGACAGGAGACGCTGCTCTGTGCCCCCAAACACTGACAGGAGACGCTGCTCTGTGCCCCCCAACACTGACAGGAAACGCTGCTCTGTGCCCCCAACACTGACAGGAGACGCTGCTCTGTGCCCCCAACACTGACAGGAGACGCTGCTCTGTGCCCCCAACACTGACAGGAGACGCTGCTCTGTGCCCCCCAACACTGACAGGAGATGCTGCTCTGTGCCCCCAACACTGACAGGAGACGCTGCTCTGTACCCCCCAACACTGACAGGAGACGCTGCTCTGTGCCCCCCAACACTGACAGGAGACGCTGCTCTGTGCCCCCAACACTGACAGGAGACGCTGCTCTGTGCCCCCAACACTGACAGGAGACGCTGCTCTGTGCCCCCAACACTGACAGGAGACGCTGCTCTGTGCCCTCCAACACTGACAGGAGACGCTGCTCTGAGCCCCCAACACTGACAGGAGACGCTGCTCTGTGCCCCCAACACTGACAGGAGACGCTGCTCTGTGCCCCCAACACTGACAGGAGACGCTGCTCTGTGCCCCCAACACTGACAGGAGACGCTGCTCTGTACCCCCAACACTGACAGGAGACGCTGCTCTGTACCCCCAACACTGACAGGAGACGCTGCTCTGTGCCCCCAACACTGACAGGAGACGCTGCTCTGTACCCCCAACACTGACAGGAGACGCTGCTCTGTGCCCCCAACACTGACAGGAGACGCTGCTCTGTACCCCCAACACTGACAGGAGACGCTGCTCTGTGCCCCCCAACACTGACAGGAGACGCTGCTCTGTGCCCCCAACACTGACAGGAGACGCTGCTCTGTGCCCCCAACACTGACAGGAGACGCTGCTCTGTGCCCCCCAACACTGACAGGAGACGCTGCTCTGTGCCCCCAACACTGACAGGAGACGCTGCTCTGTGCCCCCAACACTGACAGGAGACGCTGCTCTGTGCCCCCAACACTGACAGGAGACGCTGCTCTGTGCCCCCCAACACTGACAGGAGACGCTGCTCTGTGCCCCCAACACTGACAGGAGACGCTGCTCTGTGCCCCCAACACTGACAGGAGACGCTGCTCTGTGCCCCCCAACACTGACAGGAGACGCTGCTCTGTGCCCCCAACACTGACAGGAGACGCTGCTCTGTGCCCCCAACACTGACAGGAGACGCTGCTCTGTGCCCCCCAACACTGACAGGAGACGCTGCTCTGTGCCCCCAACACTGACAGGAGACGCTGCTCTGTGCCCCCCAACACTGACAGGAGACGCTGCTCTGTGCCCCCAACACTGACAGGAGACGCTGCTCTGTGCCCCCCAACACTGACAGGAGACGCTGCTCTGTGCCCCCCAACACTGACAGGAGACGCTGCTCTGTGCCCCCAACACTGACAGGAGACGCTGCTCTGTGCCCCCAACACTGACAGGAGACGCTGCTCTGTGCCCCCAACACTGACAGGAGACGCTGCTCTGTACCCCCAACACTGACAGGAGACGCTGCTCTGTGCCCCCAACACTGACAGGAGACGCTGCTCTGTACCCCCAACACTGACAGGAGACGCTGCTCTGTGCCCCCCAACACTGACAGGAGACGCTGCTCTGTGCCCCCAACACTGACAGGAGACGCTGCTCTGTGCCCCCCAACACTGACAGGAGACGCTGCTCTGTGCCCCCCAACACTGACAGGAGACGCTGCTCTGTGCCCCCAACACTGACAGGAGACGCTGCTCTGTGCCCCCCAACACTGACAGGAGACGCTGCTCTGTACCCCCAACACTGACAGGAGACGCTGCTCTGTGCCCCCAACACTGACAGGAGACGCTGCTCTGTGCCCCCCAACACTGACAGGAGACGCTGCTCTGTACCCCCCAACACTGACAGGAGACGCTGCTCTGTGCCCCCAACACTGACAGGAGACGCTGCTCTGTACCCCCCAACACTGACAGGAGACGCTGCTCTGTGCCCCCCAACACTGACAGGAGACGCTGCTCTGTGCCCCCAACACTGACAGGAGACGCTGCTCTGTGCCCCCCAACACTGACAGGAGACGCTGCTCTGTGCCCCCAACACTGACAGGAGACGCTGCTCTGTGCCCCCAACACTGACAGGAGACGCTGCTCTGTGCCCCCCAACACTGACAGGAGACGCTGCTCTGTACCCCCCAACACTGACAGGAGACGCTGCTCTGTGCCCCCAACACTGACAGGAGACGCTGCTCTGTACCCCCCAACACTGACAGGAGACTCTGCTCTGTGCCCCCCAACACTGACAGGAGACGCTGCTCTGTGCCCCCAACACTGACAGGAGACGCTGCTCTGTGCCCCCAAACACTGACAGGAGACGCTGCTCTGTGCCCCCCAACACTGACAGGAAACGCTGCTCTGTGCCCCCAACACTGACAGGAGACGCTGCTCTGTGCCCCCAACACTGACAGGAGACGCTGCTCTGTGCCCCCAACACTGACAGGAGACGCTGCTCTGTGCCCCCCAACACTGACAGGAGATGCTGCTCTGTGCCCCCAACACTGACAGGAGACGCTGCTCTGTACCCCCCAACACTGACAGGAGACGCTGCTCTGTGCCCCCCAACACTGACAGGAGACGCTGCTCTGTGCCCCCAACACTGACAGGAGACGCTGCTCTGTGCCCCCAACACTGACAGGAGACGCTGCTCTGTGCCCTCCAACACTGACAGGAGACGCTGCTCTGAGCCCCCAACACTGACAGGAGACGCTGCTCTGTGCCCCCAACACTGACAGGAGACGCTGCTCTGTGCCCCCAACACTGACAGGAGACGCTGCTCTGTGCCCCCAACACTGACAGGAGACGCTGCTCTGTACCCCCAACACTGACAGGAGACGCTGCTCTGTGCCCCCAACACTGACAGGAGACGCTGCTCTGTACCCCCAACACTGACAGGAGACGCTGCTCTGTGCCCCCAACACTGACAGGAGACGCTGCTCTGTGCCCCCAACATCCAGCCTGACACCCCAGCGCTAGAACTGATGAGGAGCCGCTGAATCTTCTCCACCTCAGGGTCAGGATCCGTCCCCTCTGCACAGAAGAGTCTGAGAACTGCTGCTTCCCGCCCACAGATCACCACAGCACTGAGGAGGCCCCGCCCCTTCCGGTGACATCATGAAATCACTCCTCCCCCTCAAAAAATCAACTCCGATCTAGCCTCTACCCTCGGGACGAGGAGAAGCCTCATTGCTGCAGCTGTGAGTGTCCCCGGCTCCTCTGTGCAGGGGCAGCGCGGGCTGTAGAGACGGGGACTCCTCTGTGACCTGTGGGGGGAGCGCGGCCATCACTGAGGGGTCCCGGAGTGTGTGTGACCTGTGGGGGGTCATCACTGAGGGGTCCCGGAGTGTGTGTGACCTGTGGGGGGTCATCACTGAGGGGTCCCGGAGTGTGTGTGACCTGTGGGGGGTCATCACTGAGGGGTCCCGGAGTGTGTGTGACCTGTGGGGGGTCATCACTGAGGGGTCCCGGAGTGTGTGTGACCTGTGGGGGGCCATCACTGAGGGGTCCCGGAGTGTGTGTGACCTGTGGGGGGTCATCACTGAGGGGTCCCGGAGTGTGTGTGACCTGTGGGGGGAGCGCGGCCATCACTGAGGGGTCCCGGAATGTGTGTGACCTGTGGGGGGTCATCACTGAGGGGTCTCGGAGTGTGTGTGACCTGTGGGGGGTCATCACTGAGGGGTCTCGGAGTGTGTGTGACCTGTGGGGGGGTCATCACTGAGGGGTCCCGGAGTGTGTGTGACCTGTGGGGGGTCATCACTGAGGGGTCTCGGAGTGTGTGTGACCTGTGGGGGGTCATCACTGAGGGGTCCCGGAGTGTGTGTGACCTGTGGGGGGTCATCACTGAGGGGTCTCGGAGTGTGTGTGACCTGTGGGGGGTCATCACTGAGGGGTCCCGGAGTGTGTGTGACCTGTGGGGGCCATCACTGAGAGGTCCCGGAGTGTGTGTGACCTGTGGGGGGCCATCACTGAGGGGTCCCGGAGTGTGTGTGACCTGTGGGGGGTCATCACTGAGGGGTCCCGGAGTGTGTGTGACCTGTGGGGGGAGCGCGGCCATCACTGAGGGGTCCCGGAATGTGTGTGACCTGTGGGGGGTCATCACTGAGGGGTCCCGGAGTGTGTGTGACCTGTGGGGGGAGCGCGGCCATCACTGAGGGGTCCCGGAGTGTGTGTGACCTGTGGGGGGTCATCACTGAGGGGTCCCGGAGTGTGTGTGACCTGTGGGGGGTCATCACTGAGGGGTCCCGGAGTGTGTGTGACCTGTGGGGGGAGCGCGGCCATCACTGAGGGGTCCCGGAATGTGTGTGACCTGTGGGGGGTCATCACTGAGGGGTCCCGGAGTGTGTGTGACCTGTGGGGGGAGCGCGGCCATCACTGAGGGGTCCCGGAGTGTGTGTGACCTGTGGGGGGTCATCACTGAGGGGTCCCGGAGTGTGTGTGACCTGTGGGGGGTCATCACTGAGGGGTCCCGGAGTGTGTGTGACCTGTGGGGGGGTCATCACTGAGGGGTCCCGGAGTGTGTGTGACCTGTGGGGGGAGCGCGGTCATCACTGAGGGGTCCCGGAGTGTGTGTGACCTGTGGGGGCCATCACTGAGAGGTCCCGGAGTGTGTGTGACCTGTGGGGGGCCATCACTGAGGGGTCCCGGAGTGTGTATAACCTGTGGGTTGAGCGCGGCCATCACTGAGGGGTCCCGGAGTGTGTGTGACCTGTGGGGGGAGCGCGGCCATCACTGAGGGGTCCCGGAGTGTGTGTGACCTGTGGGGGGCCATCACTGAGGGGTCCCGGAGTGTGTATAACCTGTGGGGGGAGCGCGGCCATCACTGAGGGGTCCCGGAGTGTGTGTGACCTGTGGGGGGTCATCACTGAGGGGTCCCGGAGTGTGTGTGACCTGTGGGGGGAGCGCGGCCATCACTGAGGGGTCCCGGAGTGTGTGTGACCTGTGGGGGGTCATCACTGAGGGGTCCCGGAGTGTGTGTGACCTGTGGGGGGAGCGCGGCCATCACTGAGGGGTCCCGGAGTGTGTGTGACCTGTGGGGGGTCATCACTGAGGGCACATCATCTCATCATCTTTCCAATAAAAGATCTTCTGTCGTTTTCTTTTGATTTTTCCCGATTGATCCATAAATGATGAATAAGGACGAAAACAAAATTATGGAGAAGATATTAAACCTGAATCTGGAGATAATCTTCCATCTTACTGGAGAGGTGAGAGGCTCTGATGTCATCACATTACATCATTATCTATGGGAATAACAGAGGATATGACCGGGGAGGTGAGAGGTTCTGATGTCATCACATTACATCATTATCTATGGGAATAACAGAGGATATGACTGGAGAGGTGAGAGGCTCTGATGTCATCACATTACATCATTATCTATGGGGATAACAGAGGATATGACCGGGGAGGTGAGAGGCTCTGATGTCATCACATTACATCATTATCTGTGGGGATAACAGAGGATATGACCGGGGAGGTTAGAGGCTCTGATGTCATCACATTACATCATTATCTATGGGAATAACAGAGGATATGACTGGGGAGGTGAGAGGCTCTGATGTCATCACATTGCATCATTATCTATGGGAATAACAGAGGATATGACTGGAGAGGTGAGAGGCTCTGATGTCATCACATTACATCATTATCT
The DNA here is from genome assembly GCF_048569485.1 of Anomaloglossus baeobatrachus. Lineage (NCBI taxonomy): Eukaryota > Metazoa > Chordata > Amphibia > Anura > Aromobatidae > Anomaloglossus > Anomaloglossus baeobatrachus. The sequence goes on from NC_134353.1 coordinate 957,370,656, forward strand.
ATGGGGATAACAGAGGATATGACCGTAGAGGTGAGAGGCTATGATGTCATCACATTACATCATTATCTATGGGGATAACAGAGGATATGACCGGGGAGGTGAGAGGCTCTGATGTCATCACATTACATCATTATCTATGGGAATAACAGAGGATATGACTGGGGAGGTGAGAGGCTCTGATGTCATCACATTACATCATTATCTATGGGAATAACAGAGGATATGACCGGAGAGGTGAGAGGCTCTGATGTCATCACATTACATCATTATCTATGGGAATAACAGAGGATATGACTGGAGAGGTGAGAGGCTCTGATGTCATCACATTACATCATTATCTATGGGGATAACAGAGGATATGACCGGGGAGGTGAGAGGCTCTGATGTCATCACATTATATCATTATCTATGGGAATAACAGAGGATATGACCGGGGAGGTGAGAGGTTCTGATGTCATCACATTACATCATTATCTATGGGAATAACAGAGGATATGACCGGGGAGGTGAGAGGCTCTGATGTCATCACATTATATCATTATCTATGGGAATAACAGAGGATATGACCGGGGAGGTGAGAGGCTCTGATGTCATCACATTACATCATTATCTATGGGAATAACAGAGGATATGACTGGAGAGGTGAGAGGCTCTGATGTCATCACATTATATCATTATCTATGGGAATAACAGAGGATATGACCGGGGAGGTGAGAGGTTCTGATGTCATCACATCACATTACATCATTATCTATGGGGATAACAGAGGATATGACCGGGGAGGTGAGAGGCTCAGATGTCATCACATTACATCATTATCTATGGGAATAACCGAGGATATGACCGGGGAGGTGAGAGGCTCTGATGTCATCACATTACATCATTATCTATGGGAATAACAGAGGATATGACTGGAGAGGTGAGAGGCTCTGATGTCATCACATTACATCATTATCTATGGGAATAACAGAGGATATGACCGGGGAGGTGAGAGGCTCTGATGTCATCACATTATATCATTATCTATGGGAATAACAGAGGATATGACCGGGGAGGTGAGAGGTTCTGATGTCATCACATTACATCATTATCTATGGGGATAACAGAGGCTATGACTGGAGAGGTGAGAGGCTCTGATGTCATCACATTACATCATTATCTATGGGAATAACAGAGGATATGACCGGGGAGGTGAGAGGTTCTGATGTCATCACATTACATCATTATCTATGGGAATAACAGAGGATATGACCGGGTAGGTGAGAGGCTCTGATGTCATCACATTACATCATTATCTATGGGAATAACAGAGGATATGACTGGAGAGGTGAGAGGCTCTGATGTCATCACATTACATCATTATCTATGGGGATAACAGAGGATATGACCGGGGAGGTGAGAGGCTCTGATGTCATCACATTATATCATTATCTATGGGGATAACAGAGGATATGACCGGGGAGGTGAGAGGCTCTGATGTCATCACATTACATCATTATCTATGGGAATAACAGAGGATATGACCGGGGAGGTGAGAGGTTCTGATGTCATCACATTACATCATTATCTATGGGAATAACAGAGGATATGACCGGGGAGGTGAGAGGCTCTGATGTCATCACATTACATCATTATCTATGGGAATAACAGAGGATATGACTGGAGAGGTGAGAGGCTCTGATGTCATCACATTACATCATTATCTATGGGAATAACAGAGGATATGACCGGGGAGGTAAGAGGCTCAGATGTCATCACATTACATCATTATCTATGGGAATAACAGAGGATATGACTGGAGAGGTGAGAGGCTCTGATGTCATCACATTACATCATTATCTATGGGAATAACAGAGGATATGACTGGAGAGGTGAGAGGCTCTGATGTCATCACATTACATCATTATCTATGGGAATAACAGAGGATATGACCGGGGAGGTGAGAGGATCTGATGTCATCACATTACATCATTATCTATGGGGATAACAGAGGATATGACCGGGGAGGTGAGAGGCTGTGACGTCATCACATTACATCATTATCTATGGGAATAACAGAGGATATGACTGGAGAGGTGAGAGGCTCTGATGTCATCACATTACATCATTATCTATGGGGATAACAGAGGATATGACCGGGGAGGTGAGAGGCTCTGATGTCATCACATTATATCATTATCTATGGGAATAACAGAGGATATGACCGGGGAGGTGAGAGGTTCTGATGTCATCACATTACATCATTATCTATGGGGATAACAGAGGCTATGACTGGAGAGGTGAGAGGCTCTGATGTCATCACATTACATCATTATCTATGGGAATAACAGAGGATATGACCGGGGAGGTGAGAGGTTCTGATGTCATCACATTACATCATTATCTATGGGAATAACAGAGGATATGACCGGGGAGGTGAGAGGCTCTGATGTCATCACATTACATAATTATCTATGGGAATAACCCAGGATATGACCGGGGAGGTGAGAGGCTCTGATGTCATCACATTACATCATTATCTATGGGAATAACAGAGGATATGACTGGAGAGGTGAGAGGCTCTGATGTCATCACATTACATCATTATCTATGGGAATAACAGAGGATATGACCGGGGAGGTGAGAGGCTCTGATGTCATCACATTATATCATTATCTATGGGAATAACAGAGGATATGACCGGGGAGGTGAGAGGTTCTGATGTCATCACATTACATCATTATCTATGGGGATAACAGAGGCTATGACTGGAGAGGTGAGAGGCTCTGATGTCATCACATTACATCATTATCTATGGGAATAACAGAGGATATGACCGGGGAGGTGAGAGGCTCTGATGTCATCACATTACATCATTATCTATGGGAATAACAGAGGATATGACCGGGGAGGTGAGAGGCTCTGATGTCATCACATTACATCATTATCTATGGGAATAACAGAGGATATGACCGGGGAGGTGAGAGGCTCTGATGTCATCACATTATATCATTATCTATGGGAATAACAGAGGATATGACCGGGGAGGTGAGAGGCTCTGATGTCATCACATTATATCATTATCTATGGGAATAACAGAGGATATGACCGGGGAGGTGAGAGGCTATGATGTCATCACATTACATCATTATCTATGGGGATAACAGAGGATATGACCGGGGAGGTGAGAGGCTCTGATGTCATCACATTATATCATTATCTATGGGAATAACAGAGGATATGACCGGGGAGGTGAGAGGTTCTGATGTCATCACATTACATCATTATCTATGGGGATAACAGAGGCTATGACTGGAGAGGTGAGAGGCTCTGATGTCATCACATTACATCATTATCTATGGGAATAACAGAGGATATGACCGGGGAGGTGAGAGGTTCTGATGTCATCACATTACATCATTATCTATGGGAATAACAGAGGATATGACCGGGGAGGTGAGAGGCTCTGATGTCATCACATTACATCATTATCTATGGGAATAACAGAGGATATGACTGGAGAGGTGAGAGGCTCTGATGTCATCACATTATATCATTATCTATGGGAATAACAGAGGATATGACCGGGGAGGTGAGAGGCTCTGATGTCATCACATTATATCATTATCTATGGGAATAACAGAGGATATGACCGGGGAGGTGAGAGGCTATGATGTCATCACATTACATCATTATCTATGGGGATAACAGAGGATATGACCGGGGAGGTGAGAGGCTCTGATGTCAACACATTACATCATTATCTATGGGGATAACAGAGGCTATGACTGGAGAGGTGAGAGGCTCTGATGTCATCACATTATATCATTATCTATGGGGATAACAGAGGATATGACCGGGGAGGTGAGAGGCTCTGATGTCATCACATTATATCATTATCTATGGGAATAACAGAGGATATGACCGGGGAGGTGAGAGGCTCTGATGTCATCACATTATATCATTATCTATGGGAATAACAGAGGATATGACCGGGGAGGTGAGAGGCTATGATGTCATCACATTACATCATTATCTATGGGGATAACAGAGGATATGACCGGGGAGGTGAGAGGCTCTGATGTCAACACATTACATCATTATCTATGGGGATAACAGAGGCTATGACTGGAGAGGTGAGAGGCTCTGATGTCATCACATTATATCATTATCTATGGGGATAACAGAGGATATGACCGGGGAGGTGAGAGGCTCTGATGTCATCACATTACATCATTATCTATGGGGATAACAGAGGATATGACCGGGGAGGTTAGAGGCTCTGATGTCATCACATTACATCATTATCTATGGGGATAACAGGATATGACTGGAGAGGTGAGAGGCTCTGATGTCATCACATTACATCATTATCTATGGGAATAACAGAGGATATGACCGGGGAGGTGAGAGGCTCTGATGTCATCACATTACATCATTATCTATGGGAATAACAGAGGATATGACTGGAGAGGTGAGAGGCTCTGATGTCATCACATTACATCATTATCTATGGGAATAACAGAGGATATGACTGGAGAGGTGAGAGGCTCAGATGTCATCACATTACATCATTATCTATGGGAATAACAGAGGATATGACTGGAGAGGTGAGAGGCTCTGATGTCATCACATTACATCATTATCTATGGGGATAACAGAGGATATGACCGGGGAGGTGAGAGGCTGTGATGTCATCACATTACATCATTATCTATGGGGATAACAGAGGCTATGACTGGAGAGGTGAGAGGCTCTGATGTCATCACATTACATCATTATCTATGGGAATATCAGAGGATATGACTGGAGAGGTGAGAGGCTCTGATGTCATCACATTACATCATTATCTATGGGGATAACAGAGGATATGACCGGGGAGGTGAGAGGCTCTGATGTCATCACATTACATCATTATCTATGGGAATAACAGAGGATATGACCGGGGAGGTGAGAGGCTCTGATATCATCACATTACATCATTATCTATGGGAATAACAGGATATGACCGGGGAGGTAAGAGGCTCAGATGTCATCACATTACATCATTATCTATGGGAATAACAGAGGATATGACCGGGGAGGTGAGAGGCTATGATGTCATCACATTACATCATTATCTATGGGAATAACAGAGGATATGACCGGGGAGGTTAGAGGCTCTGATATCATCACATTACATCATTATCTATGGGGATAACAGAGGATATGACCGGGGAGGTTAGAGGCTCTGATATCATCACATTACATCATTATCTATGGGGATAACAGAGGATATGACCGGGGAGGTAAGAGGCTCTGATGTCATCACATTATATCATTATCTATGGGAATAACAGAGGATATGACCGGGGAGGTGAGAGGCTCTGATGTCATCACATTACATCATTATCTATGGGAATAACAGAGGATATGACTGGGGAGGTGAGAGGCTCTGATGTCATCACATTATATCATTATCTATGGGAATAACAGAGGATATGACCGGGGAGGTGAGAGGCTCTGATGTCATCACATTACATCATTATCTATGGGGATAACAGAGGATATGACCGGGGAGGTGAGAGGCTCTGATGTCATCACATTACATCATTATCTATGGGAATAACAGAGGATATGACCGGGGAGGTGAGAGGCTATGATGTCATCACATTACATCATTATCTATGGGAATAACAGAGGCTATGACTGGAGAGGTGAGAGGCTCTGATGTCATCACATTACATCATTATCTATGGGGATAACAGAGGATATGACCGGGGAGGTGAGATGCTGTGATATCATCACATTACATCATTATCTATGGGGATAACAGAGGCTATGACTGGAGAGGTGAGAGGCTCTGATGTCATCACATTACATCATTATCTATGGGAATATCAGAGGATATGACCGGGGAGGTGAGAGGCTCTGATGTCATCACATTACATCATTATCTATGGGAATAACAGAGGATATGACCGGGGAGGTGAGAGGCTCTGATGTCATCACATTACATCATTATCTATGGTGATAACAGAGGATATGACCGGGGAGGTGAGAGGCTCTGATGTCATCACATTACATCATTATCTGTGGGGATAACAGAGGATATGACCGGGGAGGTTAGAGGCTCTGATGTCATCACATTACATCATTATCTATGGGAATAACAGAGGATATGACTGGAGAGGTGAGAGGCTCTGATGTCATCACATTACATCATTATCTATGGGAATAACAGAGGATATGACCGGGGAGGTGAGAGGCTCTGATGTCATCACATTACATCATTATCTATGGGGATAACAGAGAATATGACCGGGGAGGTGAGAGGTTCTGATGTCACCACATTACATCATTATCTATGGGAATAACAGAGGATATGACCGGGGAGGTGAGAGGCTCTGATGTCATCACATTACATCATTATCTATGGGAATAACAGAGGATGTGACCGGGGAGGTGAGAGGCTCTGATGTCATCACATTATATCATTATCTATGGGAATAACAGAGGATATGACCGGGGAGGTAAGAGGCTCAGATGTCATCACATTACATCATTATCTATGGAAATAACAGAGGATATGACCGGGGAGGTGAGAGGCTATGATGTCATCACATTACATCATTATCTATGGGGATAACAGAGGATATGACCTGGGAGGTAAGAGGCTCTGATGTCATCACATTATATCATTATCTATGGGAATAACAGAGGATATGACCGGGGAGGTAAGAGGCTCAGATGTCATCACATTACATCATTATCTATGGGAATAACAGAGGATATGACCGGAGAGGTGAGAGGCTATGATGTCATCACATTACATCTTTATCTATGGGAATAACAGAGGATATGACCGGAGAGGTTAGAGGCTCTGATGTCATCACATTACATCATTATCTATGGGAATAACAGAGGATATGACCAGGGAGGTGAGAGGCTATGATGTCATCACATTACATCATTATCTATGGGGATAACAGAGGATATGACCGGGGAGGTGAGAGGCTCTGATGTCATCACATTACATCATTATCTATGGGAATAACAGAGGATATGACTGGGGAGGTGAGAGGCTCTGATGTCATCACATTACATCATTATCTATGGGAATAACAGAGGATATGACCGGAGAGGTGAGAGGCTCTGATGTCATCACATTACATCATTATCTATGGGAATAACAGAGGATATGACCGGAGAGGTGAGAGGCTCTGATGTCATCACATTACATCATTATCTATGGGAATAACAGAGGATATGACTGGGGAGGTGAGAGGCTCTGATGTCATCACATTACATCATTATCTATGGGAATAACAGAGGATATGACCGGGGAGGTGAGAGGCTCTGATGTCATCACATTACATCATTATCTATGGGGATAACAGAGGATATGACCGGGGAGGTGAGAGGCTCTGATGTCATCACATTATATCATTATCTATGGGAATAACAGAGGATATGACCGGGGAGGTGAGAGGTTCTGATGTCATCACATTACATCATTATCTATGGGAATAACAGAGGATATGACCGGGGAGGTGAGAGGCTCTGATGTCATCACATTACATCATTATCTATGGGAATAACAGAGGATATGACTGGAGAGGTGAGAGGCTCTGATGTCATCACATTATATCATTATCTATGGGAATAACAGAGGATATGACCGGGGAGGTGAGAGGTTCTGATGTCATCACATTACATCATTATCTATGGGGATAACAGAGGATATGACCGGGGAGGTGAGAGGCTCAGATGTCATCACATTACATCATTATCTATGGGAATAACCGAGGATATGACCGGGGAGGTGAGAGGCTCTGATGTCATCACATTATATCATTATCTATGGGAATAACAGAGGATATGACCGGGGAGGTGAGAGGCTCTGATGTCATCACATTACATCATTATCTATGGGAATAACAGAGGATATGACCGGGGAGGTGAGAGGCTCTGATGTCATCACATTATATCATTATCTATGGGAATAACAGAGGATATGACCGGGGAGGTGAGAGGCTCTGATGTCATCACATTACATCATTATCTATGGGGATAACAGAGGATATGACCGGGGAGGTGAGAGGCTCTGATGTCATCACATTACATCATTATCTATGGGAATAACAGAGGATATGACCGGGGAGGTGAGAGGCTATGATGTCATCACATTACATCATTATCTATGGGAATAACAGAGGCTATGACTGGAGAGGTGAGAGGCTCTGATGTCATCACATTACATCATTATCTATGGGGATAACAGAGGATATGACCGGGGAGGTGAGATGCTGTGATATCATCACATTACATCATTATCTATGGGGATAACAGAGGCTATGACTGGAGAGGTGAGAGGCTCTGATGTCATCACATTACATCATTATCTATGGGAATATCAGAGGATATGACCGGGGAGGTGAGAGGCTCTGATGTCATCACATTACATCATTATCTATGGGAATAACAGAGGATATGACCGGGGAGGTGAGAGGCTCTGATGTCATCACATTACATCATTATCTATGGGAATAACAGAGGATATGACCGGGGAGGTGAGAGGCTCTGATGTCATCACATTACATCATTATCTGTGGGGATAACAGAGGATATGACCGGGGAGGTTAGAGGCTCTGATGTCATCACATTACATCATTATCTATGGGAATAACAGAGGATATGACTGGAGAGGTGAGAGGCTCTGATGTCATCACATTACATCATTATCTATGGGGATAACAGAGGATATGACCGGGGAGGTGAGAGGTTCTGATGTCACCACATTACATCATTATCTATGGGAATAACAGAGGATATGACCGGGGAGGTGAGAGGCTCTGATGTCATCACATTACATCATTATCTATGGGAATAACAGAGGATGTGACCGGGGAGGTGAGAGGCTCTGATGTCATCACATTATATCATTATCTATGGGAATAACAGAGGATATGACCGGGGAGGTAAGAGGCTCAGATGTCATCACATTACATCATTATCTATGGAAATAACAGAGGATATGACCGGGGAGGTGAGAGGCTATGATGTCATCACATTACATCATTATCTATGGGAATAACAGAGGATATGACCGGGGAGGTTAGAGGCTCTGATGTCATCACATTACATCATTATCTATGGGGATAACAGAGGATATGACCGGGGAGGTAAGAGGCTCTGATGTCATCACATTATATCATTATCTATGGGAATAACAGAGGATATGACCGGGGAGGTGAGAGGCTATGATGTCATCACATTACATCATTATCTATGGGAATAACAGAGGCTATGACTGGAGAGGTGAGAGGCTCTGATGTCATCACATTACATCATTATCTATGGGGATAACAGAGGATATGACCGGGGAGGTGAGATGCTGTGATATCATCACATTACATCATTATCTATGGGGATAACAGAGGCTATGACTGGAGAGGTGAGAGGCTCTGATGTCATCACATTACATCATTATCTATGGGAATATCAGAGGATATGACCGGGGAGGTGAGAGGCTCTGATGTCATCACATTACATCATTATCTATGGGAATAACAGAGGATATGACCGGGGAGGTGAGAGGCTCTGATGTCATCACATTACATCATTATCTATGGGAATAACAGAGGATATGACCGGGGAGGTGAGAGGCTCTGATGTCATCACATTACATCATTATCTGTGGGGATAACAGAGGATATGACCGGGGAGGTTAGAGGCTCTGATGTCATCACATTACATCATTATCTATGGGAATAACAGAGGATATGACCGGAGAGGTGAGAGGCTCTGATGTCATCACATTACATCATTATCTATGGGAATAACAGAGGATATGACCGGGGAGGTGAGAGGCTCTGATGTCATCACATTACATCATTATCTATGGGGATAACAGAGGATATGACCGGGGAGGTGAGAGGTTCTGATGTCACCACATTACATCATTATCTATGGGAATAACAGAGGATATGACCGGGGAGGTGAGAGGCTCTGATGTCATCACATTACATCATTATCTATGGGAATAACAGAGGATGTGACCGGGGAGGTGAGAGGCTCTGATGTCATCACATTACATCATTATCTATGGGAATAACAGAGGATGTGACCGGGGAGGTGAGAGGTTCTGATGTCATCACATTATATCATTATCTATGGGAATAACAGAGGATATGACCGGGGAGGTAAGAGGCTCAGATGTCATCACATTACATCATTATCTATGGAAATAACAGAGGATATGACCGGGGAGGTGAGAGGCTATGATGTCATCACATTACATCATTATCTATGGGAATAACAGAGGATATGACCGGGGAGGTTAGAGGCTCTGATGTCATCACATTACATCATTATCTATGGGGATAACAGAGGATATGACCGGGGAGGTAAGAGGCTCTGATGTCATCACATTATATCATTATCTATGGGAATAACAGAGGATATGACCGGGGAGGTGAGAGGTTCTGATGTCATCACATTACATCATTATCTATGGGGATAACAGAGGATATGACCGGGGAGGTGAGAGGCTCAGATGTCATCACATTACATCATTATCTATGGGAATAACCGAGGATATGACCGGGGAGGTGAGAGGCTCTGATGTCATCACATTATATCATTATCTATGGGAATAACAGAGGATATGACCGGGGAGGTGAGAGGCTCTGATGTCATCACATTACATCATTATCTATGGGAATAACAGAGGATATGACCGGGGAGGTGAGAGGCTCTGATGTCATCACATTATATCATTATCTATGGGAATAACAGAGGATATGACCGGGGAGGTGAGAGGCTCTGATGTCATCACATTACATCATTATCTATGGGGATAACAGAGGATATGACCGGGGAGGTGAGAGGCTCTGATGTCATCACATTACATCATTATCTATGGGAATAACAGAGGATATGACCGGGGAGGTGAGAGGCTATGATGTCATCACATTACATCATTATCTATGGGAATAACAGAGGCTATGACTGGAGAGGTGAGAGGCTCTGATGTCATCACATTACATCATTATCTATGGGGATAACAGAGGATATGACCGGGGAGGTGAGATGCTGTGATATCATCACATTACATCATTATCTATGGGGATAACAGAGGCTATGACTGGAGAGGTGAGAGGCTCTGATGTCATCACATTACATCATTATCTATGGGAATATCAGAGGATATGACCGGGGAGGTGAGAGGCTCTGATGTCATCACATTACATCATTATCTATGGGAATAACAGAGGATATGACCGGGGAGGTGAGAGGCTCTGATGTCATCACATTACATCATTATCTATGGGAATAACAGAGGATATGACCGGGGAGGTGAGAGGCTCTGATGTCATCACATTACATCATTATCTGTGGGGATAACAGAGGATATGACCGGGGAGGTTAGAGGCTCTGATGTCATCACATTACATCATTATCTATGGGAATAACAGAGGATATGACTGGAGAGGTGAGAGGCTCTGATGTCATCACATTACATCATTATCTATGGGAATAACAGAGGATATGACCGGGGAGGTGAGAGGCTCTGATGTCATCACATTACATCATTATCTATGGGGATAACAGAGGATATGACCGGGGAGGTGAGAGGTTCTGATGTCACCACATTACATCATTATCTATGGGAATAACAGAGGATATGACCGGGGAGGTGAGAGGCTCTGATGTCATCACATTACATCATTATCTATGGGAATAACAGAGGATGTGACCGGGGAGGTGAGAGGCTCTGATGTCATCACATTATATCATTATCTATGGGAATAACAGAGGATATGACCGGGGAGGTAAGAGGCTCAGATGTCATCACATTACATCATTATCTATGGAAATAACAGAGGATATGACCGGGGAGGTGAGAGGCTATGATGTCATCACATTACATCATTATCTATGGGAATAACAGAGGATATGACCGGGGAGGTTAGAGGCTCTGATGTCATCACATTACATCATTATCTATGGGGATAACAGAGGATATGACCGGGGAGGTAAGAGGCTCTGATGTCATCACATTATATCATTATCTATGGGAATAACAGAGGATATGACCGGGGAGGTGAGAGGCTATGATGTCATCACATTACATCATTATCTATGGGAATAACAGAGGCTATGACTGGAGAGGTGAGAGGCTCTGATGTCATCACATTACATCATTATCTATGGGGATAACAGAGGATATGACCGGGGAGGTGAGATGCTGTGATATCATCACATTACATCATTATCTATGGGGATAACAGAGGCTATGACTGGAGAGGTGAGAGGCTCTGATGTCATCACATTACATCATTATCTATGGGAATATCAGAGGATATGACCGGGGAGGTGAGAGGCTCTGATGTCATCACATTACATCATTATCTATGGGAATAACAGAGGATATGACCGGGGAGGTGAGAGGCTCTGATGTCATCACATTACATCATTATCTATGGGAATAACAGAGGATATGACCGGGGAGGTGAGAGGCTCTGATGTCATCACATTACATCATTATCTGTGGGGATAACAGAGGATATGACCGGGGAGGTTAGAGGCTCTGATGTCATCACATTACATCATTATCTATGGGAATAACAGAGGATATGACCGGAGAGGTGAGAGGCTCTGATGTCATCACATTACATCATTATCTATGGGAATAACAGAGGATATGACCGGGGAGGTGAGAGGCTCTGATGTCATCACATTACATCATTATCTATGGGGATAACAGAGGATATGACCGGGGAGGTGAGAGGTTCTGATGTCACCACATTACATCATTATCTATGGGAATAACAGAGGATATGACCGGGGAGGTGAGAGGCTCTGATGTCATCACATTACATCATTATCTATGGGAATAACAGAGGATGTGACCGGGGAGGTGAGAGGCTCTGATGTCATCACATTATATCATTATCTATGGGAATAACAGAGGATATGACCGGGGAGGTAAGAGGCTCAGATGTCATCACATTACATCATTATCTATGGAAATAACAGAGGATATGACCGGGGAGGTGAGAGGCTATGATGTCATCACATTACATCATTATCTATGGGAATAACAGAGGATATGACCGGGGAGGTTAGAGGCTCTGATGTCATCACATTACATCATTATCTATGGGGATAACAGAGGATATGACCGGGGAGGTAAGAGGCTCTGATGTCATCACATTATATCATTATCTATGGGAATAACAGAGGATATGACCGGGGAGGTAAGAGGCTCAGATGTCATCACATTACATCATTATCTATGGGAATAACAGAGGATATGACCGGAGAGGTGAGAGGCTATGATGTCATCACATTACATCATTATCTATGGGAATAACAGAGGATATGACCGGAGAGGTTAGAGGCTCTGATGTCATCACATTACATCATTATCTATGGGAATAACAGAGGATATGACCAGGGAGGTGAGAGGCTATGATGTCATCACATTACATCATTATCTATGGGGATAACAGAGGATATGACCGGGGAGGTGAGAGGCTCTGATGTCATCACATTACATCATTATCTATGGGGATAACAGAGGATATGACCGGGGAGGTGAGAGGCTCTGATGTCATCACATTATATCATTATCTATGGGAATAACAGAGGATATGACCGGGGAGGTGAGAGGTTCTGATGTCATCACATTACATCATTATCTATGGGGATAACAGAGGCTATGACTGGAGAGGTGAGAGGCTCTGATGTCATCACATTACATCATTATCTATGGGAATAACAGAGGATATGACCGGGGAGGTGAGAGGCTCTGATGTCATCACATTACATCATTATCTATGGGAATAACAGAGGATATGACTGGAGAGGTGAGAGGCTCTGATGTCATCACATTATATCATTATCTATGGGAATAACAGAGGATATGACCGGGGAGGTGAGAGGTTCTGATGTCATCACATTACATCATTATCTATGGGAATAACAGAGGATATGACCGGGGAGGTGAGAGGCTCTGATGTCATCACATTACATCATTATCTATGGGAATAACAGAGGATATGACTGGAGAGGTGAGAGGCTCTGATGTCATCACATTATATCATTATCTATGGGAATAACAGAGGATATGACCGGGGAGGTGAGAGGTTCTGATGTCATCACATTACATCATTATCTATGGGGATAACAGAGGATATGACCGGGGAGGTGAGAGGCTCAGATGTCATCACATTACATCATTATCTATGGGAATAACCGAGGATATGACCGGGGAGGTGAGAGGCTCTGATGTCATCACATTACATCATTATCTATGGGAATAACAGAGGATATGACTGGAGAGGTGAGAGGCTCTGATGTCATCACATTACATCATTATCTATGGGAATAACAGAGGATATGACCGGGGAGGTGAGAGGCTCTGATGTCATCACATTATATCATTATCTATGGGAATAACAGAGGATATGACCGGGGAGGTGAGAGGTTCTGATGTCATCACATTACATCATTATCTATGGGGATAACAGAGGCTATGACTGGAGAGGTGAGAGGCTCTGATGTCATCACATTACATCATTATCTATGGGAATAACAGAGGATATGACCGGGGAGGTGAGAGGTTCTGATGTCATCACATTACATCATTATCTATGGGAATAACAGAGGATATGACCGGGGAGGTGAGAGGCTCTGATGTCATCACATTACATCATTATCTATGGGAATAACAGAGGATATGACTGGAGAGGTGAGAGGCTCTGATGTCATCACATTACATCATTATCTATGGGAATAACAGAGGATATGACTGGAGAGGTGAGAGGCTCTGATGTCATCACATTACATCATTATCTATGGGAATAACAGAGGATATGACTGGAGAGGTGAGAGGCTCTGATGTCATCACATTACATCATTATCTATGGGGATAACAGAGGATATGACCGGGGAGGTGAGAGGCTCTGATGTCATCACATTATATCATTATCTATGGGGATAACAGAGGATATGACCGGGGAGGTGAGAGGTTCTGATGTCATCACATTACATCATTATCTATGGGAATAACAGAGGATATGACCGGGGAGGTGAGAGGCTCTGATGTCATCACATTACATCATTATCTATGGGAATAACCGAGGATATGACCGGGGAGGTGAGAGGCACTGATGTCATCACATTACATCATTATCTATGGGAATAACAGAGGATATGACTGGAGAGGTGAGAGGCTCTGATGTCATCACATTACATCATTATCTATGGGAATAACAGAGGATATGACCGGGGAGGTGAGAGGCTCTGATGTCATCACATTATATCATTATCTATGGGAATAACAGAGGATATGACCGGGGAGGTGAGAGATTCTGATGTCATCACATTACATCATTATCTATGGGGATAACAGAGGCTATGACTGGAGAGGTGAGAGGCTCTGATGTCATCACATTACATCATTATCTATGGGAATAACAGAGGATATGACCGGGGAGGTGAGAGGTTCTGATGTCATCACATTACATCATTATCTATGGGAATAACAGAGGATATGACCGGGGAGGTGAGAGGCTCTGATGTCATCACATTACATCATTATCTATGGGAATAACAGAGGATATGACTGGAGAGGTGAGAGGCTCTGATGTCATCACATTATATCATTATCTATGGGAATAACAGAGGATATGACCGGGGAGGTGAGAGGCTATGATGTCATCACATTACATCATTATCTATGGGAATAACAGAGGCTATGACTGGAGAGGTGAGAGGCTCTGATGTCATCACATTACATCATTATCTATGGGAATAACAGAGGATATGACCGGGGAGGTGAGAGGCTCTGATGTCATCACATTACATCATTATCTATGGGAATAACAGAGGATATGACTGGAGAGGTGAGAGGCTCTGATGTCATCACATTACATCATTATCTATGGGGATAACAGAGGATATGACCGGGGAGGTTAGAGGCTCTGATGTCATCACATTACATCATTATCTATGGGGATAACAGAGGATATGACCGGGGAGGTTAGAGGCTCTGATGTCATCACATTACATCATTATCTATGGGAATAACAGAGGATATGACTGGAGAGGTGAGAGGCTCTGATGTCATCACATTATATCATTATCTATGGGGATAACAGAGGATATGACCGGGGAGGTTAGAGGCTCTGATATCATCACATTACATCATTATCTATGGGGATAACAGAGGATATGACCGGGGAGGTTAGAGGCTCTGATATCATCACATTACATCATTATCTATGGGGATAACAGAGGATATGACCGGGGAGGTAAGAGGCTCTGATGTCATCACATTATATCATTATCTATGGGAATAACAGAGGATAAGACCGGGGAGGTGAGAGGCTCTGATGTCATCACATTATATCATTATCTATGGGAATAACAGAGGATATGACCGGGGAGGTGAGAGGCTCTGATGTCATCACATTACATCATTATCTATGGGGATAACAGAGGATATGACCGGGGAGGTGAGAGGCTATGATGTCATCACATTACATCATTATCTATGGGAATAACAGAGGATATGACCGGGGAGGTGAGAGGCTCTGATGTCATCACATTACATCATTATCTATGGGGATAACAGAGGATATGACCGGGGAGTTGAGAGGCTCTGATGTCATCACATTACATCATTATCTATGGGAATAACAGAGGATATGACCGGGGAGGTGAGAGGCTCTGATGTCATCACATTACATCATTATCTATGGGGATAACAGAGGATATGACCGGGGAGGTGAGAGGCTCTGATGTCATCACATTACATCATTATCTATGGGAATAACAGAGGATATGACCGGGGAGGTGAGAGGCTCTGATGTCATCACATTACATCATTATCTATGGGAATAACAGAGGATATGACCGGGGAGGTGAGAGGCTATGATGTCATCACATTACATCATTATCTATGGGAATAACAGAGGCTATGACTGGAGAGGTGAGAGGCTCTGATGTCATCACATTACATCATTATCTATGGGGATAACAGAGGATATGACCGGGGAGGTGAGATGCTGTGATATCATCACATTACATCATTATCTATGGGGATAACAGAGGCTATGACTGGAGAGGTGAGAGGCTCTGATGTCATCACATTACATCATTATCTATGGGAATATCAGAGGATATGACCGGGGAGGTGAGAGGCTCTGATGTCATCACATTACATCATTATCTATGGGAATAACAGAGGATATGACCGGGGAGGTGAGAGGCTCTGATGTCATCACATTACATCATTATCTATGGGAATAACAGAGGATATGACCGGGGAGGTGAGAGGCTCTGATGTCATCACATTACATCATTATCTGTGGGGATAACAGAGGATATGACCGGGGAGGTTAGAGGCTCTGATGTCATCACATTACATAATTATCTATGGGAATAACAGAGGATATGACTGGAGAGGTGAGAGGCTCTGATGTCATCACATTACATCATTATCTATGGGAATAACAGAGGATATGACCGGGGAGGTGAGAGGCTCTGATGTCATCACATTACATCATTATCTATGGGGATAACAGAGGATATGACCGGGGAGGTGAGAGGTTCTGATGTCACCACATTACATCATTATCTATGGGAATAACAGAGGATATGACCGGGGAGGTGAGAGGCTCTGATGTCATCACATTACATCATTATCTATGGGAATAACAGAGGATATGACCGGGGAGGTAAGAGGCTCAGATGTCATCACATTACATCATTATCTATGGGAATAACAGAGGATATGACCGGGGAGGTGAGAGGCTATGATGTCATCACATTACATCATTATCTATGGGAATAACAGAGGATATGACCGGGGAGGTTAGAGGCTCTGATGTCATCACATTACATCATTATCTATGGGGATAACAGAGGATATGACCGGAGAGGTGAGAGGCTCAGATGTCATCACATTACATCATTATCTATGGGGATAACAGAGGATATGACCGGGGAGGTAAGAGGCTCTGATGTCATCACATTATATCATTATCTATGGGAATAACAGAGGATATGACCGGAGAGGTGAGAGGCTCAGATGTCATCACATTACATCATTATCTATGGGGATAACAGAGGATATGACCGGGGAGGTTAGAGGCTCTGATGTCATCACATTACATCATTATCTATGGGAATAACAGAGGATATGACCGGGGAGGTTAGAGGCTCTGATGTCATCACATTACATCATTATCTATGGGAATAACAGAGGATATGACCGGGGAGGTAAGAGGCTCTGATGTCATCACATTATATCATTATCTATGGGAATAACAGAGGATATGACCGGGGAGGTGAGAGGCTCTGATGTCATCACATTACATCATTATCTATGGGGATAACAGAGGATATGACCAGGGAGGTGAGAGGCTCAGATGTCATCACATTACATCATTATCTATGGGAATAACAGAGGATATGACCGGGGAGGTGAGAGGCTCAGATGTCATCACATTACATCATTATCTATGGGAATAACAGAGGATATGACCGGGGAGGTGAGATGCTATGATGTCATCACATTACATCATTATCTATGGGAATAACAGAGGATATGACCGGAGAGGTTAGAGGCTCTGATGTCATCACATTACATCATTATCTATGGGAATAACAGAGGATATGACCAGGGAGGTGAGAGGCTCAGATGTCATCACATTACATCATTATCTATGGGGATAACAGAGGATATGACCGGAGAGGTGAGAGGCTATGATGTCATCACATTATATCATTATCTATGGGGATAACAGAGGATATGACCGGGGAGGTGAGAGGCTCTGATGTCATCACATTACATCATTATCTATGGGAATAACAGAGGATATGACTGGGGAGGTGAGAGGCTCTGATGTCATCACATTACATCATTATCTATGGGAATAACAGAGGATATGACCGGAGAGGTGAGAGGCTCTGATGTCATCACATTACATCATTATCTATGGGAATAACAGAGGATATGACTGGAGAGGTGAGAGGCTCTGATGTCATCACATTACATCATTATCTATGGGGATAACAGAGGATATGACCGGGGAGGTGAGAGGTTCTGATGTCATCACATTACATCATTATCTATGGGGATAACAGAGGCTATGACTGGAGAGGTGAGAGGCTCTGATGTCATCACATTACATCATTATCTATGGGAATAACAGAGGATATGACCGGGGAGGTGAGAGGTTCTGATGTCATCACATTACATCATTATCTATGGGAATAACAGAGGATATGACCGGGGAGGTGAGAGGCTCTGATGTCATCACATTACATCATTATCTATGGGAATAACAGAGGATATGACTGGAGAGGTGAGAGGCTCTGATGTCATCACATTATATCATTATCTATGGGAATAACAGAGGATATGACCGGGGAGGTGAGAGGTTCTGATGTCATCACATTACATCATTATCTATGGGAATAACAGAGGATATGACCGGGGAGGTGAGAGGCTCTGATGTCATCACATTATATCATTATCTATGGGAATAACAGAGGATATGACCGGGGAGGTGAGAGGTTCTGATGTCATCACATTACATCATTATCTATGGGGATAACAGAGGATATGACCGGGGAGGTGAGAGGCTCAGATGTCATCACATTACATCATTATCTATGGGAATAACCGAGGATATGACCGGGGAGGTGAGAGGCTCTGATGTCATCACATTACATCATTATCTATGGGAATAACAGAGGCTATGACTGGAGAGGTGAGAGGCTCTGATGTCATCACATTACATCATTATCTATGGGAATAACAGAGGATATGACCGGGGAGGTGAGAGGTTCTGATGTCATCATATTACATCATTATCTATGGGAATAACAGAGGATATGACCGGGGAGGTGAGAGGCTCTGATGTCATCATATTACATCATTATCTATGGGAATAACAGAGGATATGACCGGGGAGGTGAGAGGCTATGATGTCATCACATTACATCATTATCTATGGGAATAACAGAGGCTATGACTGGAGAGGTGAGAGGCTCTGATGTCATCACATTACATCATTATCTATGGGAATAACAGAGGATATGACTGGAGAGGTGAGAGGCTCTGATGTCATCACATTATATCATTATCTATGGGAATAACAGAGGATATGACCGGGGAGGTGAGAGGCTCTGATGTCATCACATTACATCATTATCTATGGGGATAACAGAGGATATGACCGGGGAGGTGAGAGGCTCTGATGTCATCACATTACATCATTATCTATGGGGATAACAGAGGCTATGACTGGAGAGGTGAGAGGCTCAGATGTCATCACATTACATCATTATCTATGGGGATAACAGAGGATATGACCGGGGAGGTTAGAGGCTCTGATGTCATCACATTACATCATTATCTATGGGGATAACAGAGGATATGACCGGGGAGGTTAGAGGCTCTGATGTCATCACATTACATCATTATCTATGGGAATAACAGAGGATATGACTGGAGAGGTGAGAGGCTCTGATGTCATCACATTACATCATTATCTATGGCAATAACAGAGGATATGACCGGGGAGGTGAGAGGCTCTGATGTCATCACATTACATCATTATCTATGGGGATAACAGAGGATATGACCGGGGAGGTTAGAGGCTCTGATGTCATCACATTACATCATTATCTATGGGAATAACAGAGGATATGACTGGAGAGGTGAGAGGCTCTGATGTCATCACATTACATCATTATCTATGGGAATAACAGAGGATATGACTGGAGAGGTGAGAGGCTCAGATGTCATCACATTACATCATTATCTATGGGAATAACAGAGGATATGACTGGAGAGGTGAGAGGCTCTGATGTCATCACATTACATCATTATCTATGGGGATAACAGAGGATATGACCGGGGAGGTGAGAGGCTGTGATGTCATCACATTACATCATTATCTATGGGGATAACAGAGGCTATGACTGGAGAGGTGAGAGGCTCTGATGTCATCACATTACATCATTATCTATGGGAATATCAGAGGATATGACTGGAGAGGTGAGAGGCTCTGATGTCATCACATTACATCATTATCTATGGGGATAACAGAGGATATGACCGGGGAGGTGAGAGGCTCTGATGTCATCACATTACATCATTATCTATGGGAATAACAGAGGATATGACCGGGGAGGTGAGAGGCTCTGATGTCATCACATTATATCATTATCTATGGGAATAACAGGATATGACCGGGGAGGTAAGAGGCTCAGATGTCATCACATTACATCATTATCTATGGGAATAACAGAGGATATGACCGGGGAGGTGAGAGGCTATGATGTCATCACATTACATCATTATCTATGGGAATAACAGAGGATATGACCGGGGAGGTTAGAGGCTCTGATATCATCACATTACATCATTATCTATGGGGATAACAGAGGATATGACCGGGGAGGTTAGAGGCTCTGATATCATCACATTACATCATTATCTATGGGGATAACAGAGGATATGACCGGGGAGGTAAGAGGCTCTGATGTCATCACATTATATCATTATCTATGGGAATAACAGAGGATATGACCGGGGAGGTGAGAGGCTCTGATGTCATCACATTACATCATTATCTATGGGAATAACAGAGGATATGACCGGGGAGGTGAGAGGCTCTGATGTCATCACATTATATCATTATCTATGGGAATAACAGAGGATATGACCGGGGAGGTGAGAGGTTCTGATGTCATCACATTACATCATTATCTATGGGGATAACAGAGGCTATGACTGGAGAGGTGAGAGGCTCTGATGTCATCACATTACATCATTATCTATGGGAATAACAGAGGATATGACCGGGGAGGTAAGAGGCTCAGATGTCATCACATTACATCATTATCTATGGGAATAACAGAGGATATGACCGGGGAGGTGAGAGGCTATGATGTCATCACATTACATCATTATCTATGGGAATAACAGAGGCTATGACTGGAGAGGTGAGAGGCTCTGATGTCATCACATTACATCATTATCTATGGGGATAACAGAGGATATGACCGGGGAGGTGAGATGCTGTGATATCATCACATTACATCATTATCTATGGGAATAACAGAGGATATGACCGGGGAGGTGAGAGGCTCTGATGTCATCACATTACATCATTATCTATGGGAATATCAGAGGATATGACTGGAGAGGTGAGAGGCTCTGATGTCATCACATTACATCATTATCTATGGGAATAACAGAGGATATGACCGGGGAGGTGAGAGGCTCTGATGTCATCACATTACATCATTATCTGTGGGGATAACAGAGGATATGACCGGGGAGTTTAGAGGCTCTGATGTCATCACATTACATCATTATCTATGGGAATAACAGAGGATATGACTGGAGAGGTGAGAGGCTCTGATGTCATCACATTACATCATTATCTATGGGAATAACAGAGGATATGACCGGGGAGGTGAGAGGCTCTGATGTCATCACATTACATCATTATCTATGGGGATAACAGAGGATATGACCGGGGAGGTGAGAGGTTCTGATGTCACCACATTACATCATTATCTATGGGAATAACAGAGGATATGACCGGGGAGGTGAGAGGCTCTGATGTCATCACATTACATCATTATCTATGGGAATAACAGAGGATGTGACCGGGGAGGTGAGAGGCTCTGATGTCATCACATTATATCATTATCTATGGGAATAACAGAGGATATGACCGGGGAGGTAAGAGGCTCAGATGTCATCACATTACATCATTATCTATGGGAATAACAGAGGATATGACCGGGGAGGTTAGAGGCTCTGATGTCATCACATTATATCATTATCTATGGGAATAACAGAGGATGTGACCGGGGAGGTAAGAGGCTCAGATGTCATCACATTACATCATTATCTATGGGAATAACAGAGGATATGACTGGAGAGGTGAGAGGCTCTGATGTCATCACATTACATCATTATCTATGGGAATAACAGAGGATATGACCGGGGAGGTGAGAGGCTCTGATGTCATCACATTACATCATTATCTATGGGAATAACAGAGGATATGACTGGGGAGGTGAGAGGCTCTGATGTCATCACATTACATCATTATCTATGGGAATAACAGAGGATATGACCGGGGAGGTAAGAGGCTCTGATGTCATCACATTACACCATTATCTATGGGAATAACAGAGGATATGACCGGGGAGGTGAGAGGCTCTGATGTCATCACATTACACCATTATCTATGGGGATAACAGAGGATATGACCGGGGAGGTTAGAGGCTCTGATGTCATCACATTACATCATTATCTATGGGAATAACAGAGGATATGACCGGGGAGGTGAGAGGCTCTGATGTCATCACATTACATCATTATCTATATGGATAACGGAGGATATGACCGGGGAGGTAAGAGGCTGTGATGTCATCACATTACATCATTATCTATGGGGATAACAGAGGATATGACCGGGGAGGTGAGAGGCTCTGATGTCATCACATTACATCATTATCTATGGGAATAACAGAGGATATGACCGGAGAGGTGAGAGGCTCTGATGTCATCACATTACATCATTATCTATGGAAATAACAGAGGATATGACCGGGGAGGTGAGAGGTTCTGATGGCATCACATTATATCATTATCTATGGGAATAACAGAGGATATGACCGGGGAGGTGAAAGGTTCTGATGTCATCGCATTACATCATTATCTATGGGGATAACAGAGGATATGACCGGGGAGGTGAGAGGTTCTGATGTCATCACATTACATCATTATCTATGGGGATAACAGAGGATATGACCGGGGAGGTGAGAGGTTCTGATGTCATCACATTACATCATTATCTATGGGAATAACAGAGGATATGACCGGGGAGGTGAGAGGCTCTGATGTCATCACATTACATCATTATCTATGGGGATAACAGAGGATATGACTGGAGAGGTGAGAGGCTCTGATGTCATCACATTACATCATTATCTATGGGAATAACAGATTATATGACCAGGGAGGTGAGAGGCTCAGATGTCATCACATTATATCATTATCTATGGGAATAACAGAGGATATGACCGGGGAGGTGAGAGGCTGTGACGTCACCACATTACATCATTATCTATGGGAATAACAGAGGATATGACCGGGGAGGTGAGAGGCTGTGATGTCACCACATTACATCATTATCTATGGGGATAACAGAGGATATGACCGGGGAGGTGAGAGGCTCTGATGTCATCACATTACACCATTATCTATGGGGATAACAGAGGATATGACCGGGGAGGTGAGAGGCTCTGATGTCATCACATTACATTATTATCTATGGGGATAACAGAGGATATGACTGGAGAGGTGAGAGGCTCTGATGTCATCACATTACATCATTATCTATGGGAATAACGGAGGATATGACCGGGGAGGTGAGAGGCTCTGATGTCATCACATTACATCATTATCTATGGGAATAACAGAGGATATGACCAGGGAGGTGAGAGGCTCAGATGTCATCACATTACATCATTATCTATGGGAATAACAGAGGATATGACCGGAGAGGTGAGAGGCTATGATGTCATCACATTACATCATTATCTATGGGAATAACAGAGGATATGACCAGGGAGGTGAGAGGCTCAGATGTCATCACATTACATCATTATCTATGGGAATAACAGAGGATATGACCGGGGAGGTGAGAGGCTCTGATGTCACCACATTACATCATTATCTATGGGGATAACAGAGGATATGACCGGGGAGGTGAGAGGCTCTGATGTCATCACATTACATCATTATCTATGGGAATAACGGAGGATATGACCGGGGAGGTGAGAGGCTCTGATGTCATCACATTACATCATTATCTATGGGGATAACAGAGGATATGACCGGGGAGGTGAGAGGCTGTGATGTCATCACATTACATCATTATCTATGGGGATAACGGAGGATATGACCGGGGAGGTGAGAAGCTCTGATGTCATCACATTACATCATGATCTATGGGAATAACCGAGGATATGACCGGGGAGGTGAGAGGTTCTGATGTCATCACATTACATCATTATCTATGGATATAACAGAGGATATGACCGTGGAGGTGAGAGGTTCTGATGTCATCACATTACATCATTATCTATGGGGATAACGGAGGATATGACCGGGGAGGTGAGAGGCTGTGATGTCATCACATTACATCATTATCTATGGGGATAACAGAGGATATGACCGGGGAGGTGAGAGGTTCTGATGTCATCACATTACATCATTATCTATGGGGATAACAGAGGATATGACCGGGGAGGTGAGAGGTTCTGATGTCATCACATTACATCATTATGTATGGGAATAACAGAGGATATGACCGGGGAGGTGAGAGGCTCTGATGTCATCACATTACATCATTATCTATGGGGATAACAGAGGATATGACTGGGGAGGTGAGAGGTTCTGATGTCATCACATTACATCATTATCTATGGGAATAACAGAGGATATGACCGGGGAGGTGAGAGATTCTGATGTCATCACATTACATCATGATCTATGGGAATAACAGAGGATATGACCGGGGAGGTGAGAGGTTCTGATGTCATCACATTACATCATGATCTATGGGAATAACAGAGGATATGACCGGGGAGGTGAGAGGTTCTGATGTCATCACATTACATCATGATCTATGGGAATAACAGAGGATATGACCGGGGAGGTGAGAGGTTCTGACGTCATCACATTACATCATTATCTATGGTGATAACAGAGGATATGACCGGGGAGGTGAGAGGCTCTGATGTCATCACATTACATCATTATCTATGGGGATAACAGAGGATATGACCGGGGAGGTGAGAGGTTCTGATGTCACCACATTACATCATTATCTATGGATATAACAGAAGATATGACCGGGGAGGTGAGAGACTCTGATGTCACCACATTACATCATCTATGGGAATAACAGAGGATATGACCGGAGAGGTGAGAGGCTCTGATGTCATCACATTACATCATTATCTATGGGAATAACAGAGGATATGACCGGGGAGGTGAGAGGTTCTGATGTCATCACATTACATCATTATCTATGGGGATAACAGAGGATATGACCGGGGAGGTGAGAGGCTCTGATGTCACCACATTACATCATTATCTAT
The DNA here is from genome assembly GCF_048569485.1 of Anomaloglossus baeobatrachus. NCBI lineage: Eukaryota > Metazoa > Chordata > Amphibia > Anura > Aromobatidae > Anomaloglossus > Anomaloglossus baeobatrachus. The sequence continues at coordinate 957,396,834 of NC_134353.1, forward strand.
GGGAATAACAGAGGATATGACTGGGGAGGTGAGAGGTTCTGATGTCATCACATTACATCATTATCTATGGATATAACAGAGGATATGACCGTGGAGGTGAGAGGTTCTGATGTCATCACATTACATCATTATCTATGGGGATAACAGAGGATATGACCGGGGAGGTGAGAGGTTCTGATGTCATCACATTACATCATTATCTATGGGGATAACAGAGGATATGACCGGGGACGTGAGAGGCTGTGATGTCATCACATTACATCATTATCTATGGGGATAACGGAGGATATGACCGGGGAGGTGAGAGGCTGTGATGTCATCACATTACATCATTATCTATGGGGATAACAGAGGATATGACCGGGGAGGTGAGAGGCTCTGATGTCATCACATTACATCATTATCTATGGGGATAACAGAGGATATGACCGGGGAGGTGAGAGGTTCTGATGTCATCACATTACATCATTATCTATGGGAATAACAGAGGATATGACCGGGGAGGGGAGAGGTTCTGATGTCATCACATTACATCATTATCTATGGGGATAACAGAGGATATGACCGGGGAGGTGAGAGGTTCTGATGTCATCACATTACATCATTATGTATGGGAATAACAGAGGATATGACCGGGGAGGTGAGAGGCTCTGATGTCATCACATTACATCATTATCTATGGGAATAACAGAGGATATGACCGGGGAGGTGAGAGGTTCTGATGTCATCACATTACATCATTATCTATGGGGATAACAGAGGATATGACCGGGGAGGTGAGAGGTTCTGATGTCATCACATTACATCATTATCTATGGGAATAACAGAGGATATGACCGGGGAGGTGAGAGGCTCTGATGTCATCACATTACATCATTATCTATGGGAATAACCGAGGATATGACCGGGGAGGTGATGGACTCCGGAAATGTCTGTAGTGATATTATTAATGTCTCCACACTCAGGATTACACAGTAGTGAAGACCTCTAGTGATCGCTGTCAGGCCCCTGTGTCTGAAGGACGGGGAGGAACTCTGAGCCCAATCCCGAGACCACCACCTCACCCCCGGATACATGAGGACATCAATGACCAGAAGATCCTAGATTTCACCAACAAGATGCTGGAGCTGCTGACTGGAGAGGTGACACAGCTGGGAATGCTGGGACATTATACAGGACGGCACTGGAGGATTCTGGGTGATGATGGTGTCGTGTTGTCAGGTTCCTATAAGGTGTCAGGACGTCAGCGTCTATTTCTCCATGGAGGAGTGGGAGTATCTAGAAGGACACAAGGAGCGGTACAAGGAGGTGATGATGGAGGAGCCCCAGCCCCGCACATCACCAGGTAATAGACAGGACTGAATACACCCGGCCTATAATTATCTGTATGTAATAATGATGTCCGTCCTGTCTGTGTCTCCTGCAGGTCTCTCCAGTACGAGGACGACCCCAGAGAGATGTCCTCCTCCTCCTCCACAGGATCCTCAGGTAGATGGAGGTCTCCCCTATGAGGTGTAGACGGCTGTGACCTCCTTGTGTTCAGTCTTGTTTTCTTCTCCAGTATTAGATGTTTCATTCTTGTGTAATGAGAGCGGTGGAGACGGCAGGATCACCAAAAACTGCCATTTCATCATCTAAATACTGATTGTTAATTTAGTGATAGGTGACACAGGTGTGGGCCTCGAGTTGTGAAACAGCTGGTTAAGAGTGGAAAGGTACATCACACATGAGTAGTTAATACCATGATTGTGGTGGAAGGGGGAATAGGCGGGTGTATGTAGGGAAGGTGCTAATGTTCCTGTAAGCTCTACTGAACAAACACTGGCATGTCCTACCCAAAGACAGCTGCCGGCTTCCGTTACTGGATGGCTGCTCCACTCCCTTTCTTTGGCAGCCGCACAGTGGTATAACTTATAGGTGAGGGCCAGAAGGAGTATGTGCTACAGTGGATGTCAAGCACTGCATCAAATGGCCTCTCCTCCTCATCACACATAGTACAGTTTTCAGAGGTAGCACCCAAATTACTGTTGTTCCCTGGATGTTACAACTCTCCAACTGCTCAATCACTGTGGGGAACCACAGATGAGCTCGTCTTCAGAGCTGTTCACACATTCTATCTCATGGTTAACAAAGGTCTGCTCCAAAGATTCCCAGACTAGAGAGGAAAAAAGCATCTGCATTGATACCCAAAATCTTTGTCAATTGGATCCGAATTTGGACAAAGTAGTGTCTGAGCAGGATCCAGACCCTCATCAAGAGACGTTAACCCCCAGGGGTGGAGGAGACTCCGTTATTCGAGGCACAAGTGTATTGTACTGTGGAGGCAAGAAAAGGAGGAGGGTGACTCTGGGTGAGGAGTGGGATAACCGAGAGGATGACGATGACGATGACTTCAACCGTTTACTTCTTCCTCCTCCGTCACTGTGGCAAGTGTTCTCACACTAGTCTTCAGTCGCAGCACCTCCACTTGTTTTCCCACTACAGTCAGGGTGAGCGAGAGCCCGTGCTCTGGGGCCGTAATTTCGGCATGACGTACCCAGTACATCATGGGTCGCTAAGGGGTTAATTACCTTGCAAATATTGAAATTCTACTCACTGTCCCCTACAAGGTCATTAACCTACGGAGGCTGTTTTTGGCTGATGAATGCCGCTCAGCCAATCACAGCCACTGTAATGTTTCAGCCATTGAAAATGGCTGAAACATTGAAATCCAGCCATCATCAGTGCAGCTATAGCACTGATCATTGGCTGGAGCTGGGTGACCTCTGTATCACCCGCCCCTAGCACTGATTTGGAGAGACCAGTTTTGTGACCGATCTCTGCAATCAGCGTGGATCTGGGCTGTTGATCTGTAGATGACCGCTCTCCTCAGCTTCATTCCGTCTGTGGAAGCTGAGGAGAGCGATCCTTGCGCGTGCCCACCTCTCACCCTCCCCGATCTGTTGCCTCTTTCATCTGCTATGATGCTGCTGCCTAGATCCATTTTGTAAGGTAGCTATCCCCAATCTCCCCTCTCCCATTCTCCGCCGCTCCTCCATCCGCTCCGCCCTCTCCCAGCCGCCACCCTTTCACATCCACCTCCACCCATCTGCTGCTCCCCTTCATCTGCTGCTGCCCCCCCCCCATCTGCTGCGTCATTGCTCTCCCTCCATCCCTCCTGTGATCCTGCTGCTGTTCTGATCCAGCCCGTAAGTATTGTCCGTGGCTCTTTTTTAACTATTTCACCTCCCACTCCCTCTCCACCCCTCCTCCCCCGCCTGCTTGCCGCCAAGCGCTGATCAGCTGCGTGATTGGCTGATCAGGTACGTAATTGCTCGAGTTCTATTTGTTTTTTTTTTTTGTTTTTTCTTTTGTGCACTCCAAATAAAAATAAAAAAAAGAAACTTGAACCATTAGGTACCTGATCAGCAAGCGTCCTGCAGCCATACTCTACTTTGCACAGGACTTCTTTTTTCCATCCCACCTAGTCCCCCCCTCTTTTTGCAGCACATACGAGCGTGCGTCCTGATTTTGTTTGTTTTTTTATGCCATAAGGGGTCTAGTTTCCAAAATGAGGTCACGTGGGGGAGCTCCACTGTTTCGGCACATCAGGGGCTCTCCAAACACAACATGGTGCGGCTGACAATTCTAGCTTATTTTCTATTAAAAAAGTCAAATGATGCTCCTTCGGAGCTCGGCCGTGTGCCCAAACAGTGGTTTTCTGCCACATATGAGGTATCAGTGTACTCTGGACGAATTGCCCAACAAATTTTGCGGTCCATTTTATCCTGTTACCCCCTGTAAAAATTAAAAAATTGAGCCTAAAATAACATTTTTGTGGAAGAAACAAAGAACTTTTTTTGTTTTTATGGCTCAATGTATGAAGCTAGTGAGGGTTCAAAGTACTCATTACCCATCTAGATTTATGCCAAGGGGGGGGTCTAGTTTCCAAAATGGGGTCACATGTGGGGGAGCTCCACTGTTTTGGCACCTCAGGTGCTCTCCAAACGCAACATGGTGCGTCTAACAATTCCAGCTAATTTTCTTTTCAATAAGACTTCCCTTCCGAGTCCCGCCGTGCGCCCAAACAGTGGTTTTTCGCCACTTATGAGGTATCTGTATGCTCAGAATAAATTAGGCAACACATTTTGGGTCCATTTAATCCTGCTACCCTTGTGAAAATGCAATATTTGAGGCTAAACTAACATTTTTTTTTTCTTTCCATATTGCTTTACTTCCTGTGAAGCACCTGAAGTGTTAATAACCTTCTTGAATGTGGTTTTGAGCAGCCTGAGGGGTGCCGTTTTTGGAATGGTGTCACTTTTGGCTGATTTGTGTCACGTAGGCCTCTCAAAATCACTTCAAATGTGATGTGGTCCCTAAAAAAGAAAAAAAAGGTGGCTTTGTAAATTTTGTTGTAAAAATGAGCGCATAAATTTGAACCCCTATAACTTCCTTTTTATATTTTTTTTTTTTTTTTTTTTCAAAATTGTGCTGATGTAAATCAGACATGTGGAAATGTTATTTATTAATTATTTTGTGTCATGTCTCGCTGGTTAAAGAGCAAAAAAATGCAAACTTTGAAAATTGCATAATTTTCAAACTTTTTGCCAAATTTCCATTTTTTTTTTCCCAAACACAAAAAATATTGTCCTAAATGTACCTGTAACATGAAGCCCAATATGTCATGAAAAAACTGTCTCCGAATCACCGGGATCCATTGAAGCATTCCAGAGTTATAACCCCATAAAGTGCCACTGGTCAAAATTACAAAAAATGTCCGGGTCATCAAGGTGAAAACAGGCTGGGGGTGAAGGGGTTAAGATGCTCATGAGAAGATCATAGTGTTACCCCTATACAGGTCACTAGTGCGACCGCACTGAGGATACTGGGGACAATTGTGGTCTCCAGTGTTTAAGGACAGAGCTCAACCAGAGCGGGTGCAGAGAAGAGCGACCAAGACTATTACAGGAATGGGGGGTGCAGAAGACGGGCTATTAAACTGGGGGTTTTCAGTTTGGAAAAGCGAAGGCTTAGGGGCGATCTTATTACAATGTACAAATATGAGGGGACAGTACAGAGCTCTCTAATGATCTTTTTACACACAGGCTGCAACAGGGACAAGGGGGAATCCACTACGGTTACAGGAAAGGAGGTTTAATCATAATCAGATGCAGATTCTTTCCTGTAAGAGCAGTGACACTAGGGAAGTCTCTGCCACATGATGGTGTAATGGTGGATTCACTACTAACAATGAAGAGAGGTCTGGATGACTTTCTTGTCTTGAAAACTGTAATATTACTGGGTATGTACACTAGATTCAGTGATTGCCGTATGTGGAATCAGGAAGGAATTATTCCCCCTAATTTGGCACTTACTGTCTGTCCCATGCAGTGTGTGTGTGTGTGTTGTTGTTGTTGTTGTTGTTGTTGTTGTTGTTGTTGTTGTTTGGTTTTTTTTTTGCCTTCCTCTGAGTTAACATGGTCGGTTAGGTCATGGCTTGAACTTGGACTTATGTCTACCTTCAACCTTAAAGGGAACCTGTCACCCGATTTGGCGACTGTAAGCTACGGACACCACTACTGAGCTCTTATATACAGTATTCTGGAATGCTGTATATAAGTGCCCAGGCCGCGCTGTATAATGTAAAAAAACACTTAACCTAGGGGACAGTCCAGTCCGATGGTTGTCGCTGCTCTCCGGTCCAGCACCTCCTCTTTCCGGTGCGGCGCCTCCTGTCTGTGGTGTTCGCTGTCCTCCTTCTTCTCAGGCACATGGACATGACGTGTCCTACATCACTAGTAGCCTGCATTGAAGTCCTGCTCAGGGCAGATCAAAGTATTGTAGTGCGCATGCACGACCGGTTTTAACCTTTCTTTCCTACGCAGGCACACTTTGATCTGCTGTCACTTGGGCAGATCAAACTGCACCTGCGCAGGATTACAGTGTCTGCCTGTGTGGATGATGTAGACACGTGATCCACACTAGGCTTGGTATAAGGAGGATGGAGATCGCAGGAGAGGAGGCACCGGATCGGAGAGCAGCGACACCCATCAAACCGAACCACTCTCTAAGTGAGTATTATAAGTGTATTTTTTTATGTTATAAAGCGCAGCCTGGGCTCTTATATACTGCATATCATAATGTTTTATAAAAGAGCTCACCGGTGGTGATAATCTAAATTTGGTGACAGGTTCCCTTTAAACACTATGAAATTATAAACTTGACGGCTGCGCACGTGCGGCTCCGCTCCTGTAAAGGACTTAATTAGATTGTGGTTGAGTAGACAACCTCCCCCTTCTGATCTGTGGCTCTTGGACTTGTCCTCCCCCCCTACAGTCTGTGTGTGGTGGTTTAGGCGGGATGTTGTGAGGAGATGAGCAGCTGCCTGTGGTGAAGTCTGACAGGACCGGGAGTTTGGGACCGTAGGACGCTTCGGATCAGCAGCCGAGAGGCAGAACACTGCACCGCTACTGGAGCATCGACAGCAGGACCGTGTGAGAGAGGAAGGGCCATAGAGCGAAACAAACTGAGTGCGGGGGGACCAGTGACCGCTCAGCATAGGAAGCGGGAACCCGCCTGCCCCAGAAACTGACGGAAACCTCAGCCTCAAGGAAGAGAACAGAACAAAGTCAGCTCAGCTCCATCGAGACGAGTAGAAGTAGCGACTTCCTCCTCCTCATCGCTGCAGTGCTGCGCGTGTGACCGTGGTGCTCCTCTGTCCAGAGTGCAGCGCCGGCTCCGTTACTGAGTTATAGCCGGAGTTGTGGAGTCGGAGTCGGTGTTCATTTTGGTAGAGTCAGTATAAAATGGAGCGACTCCGACTCCTAAAATATATAATATATTGGGTCCAGTAGTTCAATGCAGAATGTGCAGAATATTTTTTCATATGAATTTGGGAAAGTTAGGAAAAGTCCTATAAATGTCTGTTCTATTCCTGATCTAAGGCTACATTCACACACAGCGTTTTTGCTGCGTTTTTTTGAGGATACATTTTTCAGCTGCAAAAGCAGATCAGCTTTTTAAAAAACCGCATCACCTGAAAGGTTTTTAAGCTCATAGATAGTTTTCAATAGCAAAAGAAGATTAGAAAAACGCCACAAACTGACTGCTCATTCTTTGTGAGGTCCGTTTTTGAGCCCAAAAATGCATTTTCACAAAACTGTGTGTCTGAATGTCATATCTTGAAACCCATTGACTTTGCTGGGATGCCAGAGTCACTGCATTTCACTGCAAAAAACGGATCCGCAAAAACGCTATGTGTGAATGTATGTTGCCTCAGGATCTAGGCTTTGTCTTAGCTGAGATAAGTCTGTGCTGCACTTGAGCACCAGTGAAGCTCCTCCTCTGCAGGCAAGGGTAAATAGTAACCACACTCAGAAAGAAGGAAGGCCGCACTCATCTCACAATTGCTAGAGTGAACAGGAGAACAAGATTAAGGTAATTACTTCTTAAGGCCAGAATCACACTTGCTAGGGCCTCGCGTGTATCTCGCGCGAGTCTCTCATGGTAGAACCCGGCATGGCCGCACACTATGCATACAGGAGCGTCTGAGCTGCATAGAGATACATGCAACCGACACACTCCTGTCAGGGGAGTGTGCGGCCAAGCCGGGTGACAGCCATGACAGACTCGCGCGAGTTACACGCGAGGCACTAGCAAGTGTGATTCTGGCCTTAAGCATACACTGTGTGCAGAATTATTAGGCAAATAAGTATTGTGATCACATGATAATTTTTATACATGTTGTCCTACTCTAAGCTGTATAGGCTGAGAGCCAACTACCAATTAAGTAAATCAGGTGATGTGCATCTCTGTAATGAGGAGGGGTGCGGTGTAATGACATCAATACCCTATATAAGGTGTGCTTAATTATTAGGCAACTTCCTTTCCTTTGGCCAAATGGCTCAGAAGAGAGATTTGCCGGGTTCTGAAAAGTCCAAAATTGTGAGATGTCTTGGATGGAGACCTTTGGCCATCTATAGGGATACCTTTTTTATCTCAATTGTGACTGCGTTATTCCTTGCTGGTCGCATCGTGACTTTTTCTCACTGACACTGCACTTTAGCACTTTAGGTAAGAGAATCCTTTCACCTGGCATATTCTGGTTGTACGGTCAATTGTGGCTATCCCCATCGGTCTAGTACTAACATTTATTCCCCCATAGTGCTTCCAGCATGATCACCATGATTTCCTACCAACACATGGTGGGGAATCATGGTTTGATTTGTGTACTATAATTTAAAGGCAGTTCCCTTTTGAATCATTTATATTGTCCATATCAGACCCTTCCACTTGTTAGCCCTTATTTAACATAGATGTCTATATGTAACATTCTAGAATAATTGGATGGGCTACTATGAATTTTTCGGGTCTTGTATGTATATATCCCTAAGAGATTTTTTGGTAGTGTACCATTTTAAATACTATTTTTCTCATTGTGTATTCAATAAAAATTATTTATAAATTGCACTTTACTCTCGTTCTCTTGTGTATTATTACCAATTAAGTAAATCAGATGATGTGCATCTCTGTAATGAGGAGGGGTGCGGTGTAATGACATCAATACCCTATATAAGGTGTGCTTAATTATTAGGCAACTTCCTTTCCTTTGGCCAAATGGCTCAGAAGAGAGATTTGCCGGGATCTGAAAAGTCCAAAATTGTGAGATGTCTTGCAGAGGGATGCAGCAGTCTTGAAATTGCCAAACTTTTGAAGCGTGATCACCGAACAATCAAGTGTTTCATGGCAAATAGCCAACAGGGTCGCAAGAAGCGTGTTGGGCATAAAAGGCCAAAATAACTGCCCATGAATTGAAGAAAATCAAGCGTGAAGCTGCCAAGATGCCATTTGTCACCAATTTGGCCATATTTCAGAGCTGCAACGTTACTGGAGTATCAAAAAGCACAAGGTGTGCCATACTCGGGGACATGGCCAAGGTAAGGAAGGCTGAAAAACCACCACCTCTGAACAAGAAACATAAGATAAAACGTCAAGACTGGGCCAAGAAATATGTTAAGACTGATTTTTCAAAGGTTTTATGGAGTGCTGAAATGAGAGTGACTCTCGATGGGTCAGATGGATGGGCAAGAGGCTGCATCAGTAAAGGGCAGAGAGCTCCACTCCGACGCAGACGCCAGCAAGCCAGCAAGGTGGAGGTGGGGTACTGGTATGGGCTGGTATCATCAAAGATGAACTTGAGGGACCTTTTCGGGTTGAGGATGGAGTGAAGCTCAACTCCCAGACCTGTTGCCAGTTTCTGGAAGACAACTTTTTCAAGCAGTAGTACAGGAAGAAGTCGGTATCATTCAAAAAAACATGCTTTTCATGCAGGACAATGCTCCATCACATGCATCCAACTACTCCACAGCGTGGCTGGCCAGTAAAGGTCTAAAAGATGAAAAAATAATGACATGGCCCCCTTGCTCACCTGATCTAAACCCCATAGAGAACCTGTGGTCCCTCATAAAATGTGAGATCTACAGGGAGGGAAAAACAGTCCACCTCTGGGAACAGTGTCTGGAGGCTGTGGTGGCTGCTGCACGCAATGGTGATCGTAAACAGCTCAAGCAACTGACAGACTAGATGGTCGGCTGCTGAGTGTCATCAGAAAGAAAGGGGGCGATATTGGTCACTAATTTTTGGGGGCTTTGTTTTTGCATGTCAGAAATGTTTGTTTCTAAATTTTGTTATATTGGTTTAACTGGTGAATATAAACAAGTGAGGTGGATATAGATTTTGTTTTTATTAGGTTGCCTAATAATCCTGCACAGTAATAGTTACCTGCACAAACACATATCCTCCTAAGATAGCCAAAGCTAAAAAAAACCACTCCAACTTCCACAAATATTAAGCTTTGTTATTTGAGTCTTTTGGGCTGATTGAGAACATTGTTGTTGATCAATAATAAAAAAAAATCCGCTAAAATACAACTTGCCTAATAATTCAAATCAAGAAAGTCTGTGGAGCCTCTGTTAGGAGTCTCGACACAGAAACTAGCCAGATATCCCTCCGGGAAGGACCTAGCCAAGGAGCGGCTCTTTTTAGGAGACCACCATAACCACCATATTAAGTGGCCCTTTTAGTCAATATCCAACTTTTTGACAAGTTTAAAGGTATGACACGGGAAATACCCAGGCCAGGTATCCATCCACAGACAGCTGTTTTGGGGTATTGCCGATCGCTCTATCTGCTGATCACAGCTATACAGCTGCAAACAGCAAATAAAGTCACTTCTGCTTCCCTGGCCTCCGGGCCGGGTGAAAACAAAAGTGAAATGTCATAGCTGCAGGAGTCATCACATGACCCTGTGCTACCATGGCAACCACCAAAAGGCACGTGACTTCCGGTGGGGGCGGCGGTAAGTAAAAATCATGACCGCGGGCATATAGATCTCGCTGCTAGATTTTGGCAGCGAGATTTAAGGGGTTAAATGTTGCGAGTGGAAGCGATTCCACTCGTAACATGCAGGCACACATGTCAGCTGTTGAAAACAGCTGATATGTGTGCCGACCGCCGCCGCCTGCCCGTGGCAGGGGGTGGGGCTTAACGTGACACGCTCCATGACGGATAGATCCGTCCAAGGTCGTGAAGGGGTTAAAGACCCGGCCATTTTTTGCAATTTTTACCAGTGTCACTTTGACAGGTTATAACTCTGGAACGCTTCAACGGATCCTGGCGATTCTGACATTGTTTTTTCGTGACATATTGTACTTCATGCCAGTGGTAAATTTAGGCCGATATGTTTTTTGCGTTTATTTGTGAAAATTTTGAAAATTATATATATATATATATATATATATAGTCACACAAAATAGTTACTAAATAACATTTCCCACTTGTCTACTTTACACCAGCTCAATTTTTGAAACAATTTTTTTTTTTCGTTAGGAAGTTAGAAGGGGTCAAAGTTCATCAGCTATTTCTCATTTTTTCCAACAAAATTAAAAAAAACAAATTTTAAATACCACATCACATTTTGGAGTGATTTTAGAAACCTAGGCAACAGAAAATACCCAAAAGTGACCCCATTCTAAAATCTGCACCCCTCACTCTGCTCAAAACCACATCTAAGAAGTTTATTAACCCTTTAGGAGCTTCACAGCAACCAAAGCAATGTAGAAGGAAAAAATGAAAATTTTACTTTATTTACACACGTTACTGTAGCCATAAAATAGCATTTTCACAAGGGTATCAGGAAAAAATGCACCATGAAATTGTGCAATTTTTCCTGAGTACACCAATATCTCATATGTGGTGTAAATCAATTGTTTGGGCACATGGCAGGACTCAGAAGAGAAGGAGCATCATTTGATTTTTTTTTAAAGCAAAATTGTCTGGAATACATTAGCGGATGTATTAACTAGAGCCCTCATGGAATTTATCTAGATGTTTAGTGAGCACTTTGAACCCCTGGAGGCGCCACAAAAGTTTAAGCCGTGAACATTTTTTTATTTTTTTTTTACCAGGTAGCTTTTTTTTTTCACAAGGGTATCAGGAAAAAATGCAACATAAAACGTATTGTGCAATTTCGCCTGAGTACACAGTACCTCATATGTGGTGGAAATCAATTGTTTGGGCGCACGGCTGGGCTCAGAAGAGAAGGAGCGCCATTTCACAGCAAAATTGGTTGGAATTATTAGCGGACGCCATGTTGCGTTTAGAGACCTTCCTGAGGTGCCTAAACAATGGAGCTCCCCCACATGTGACCCCCATTTTGGAAACTAGACCCCCCCATACAAAAAAATTAGTTTGGCGAAATAAAAAATACGGACGTAAAAAAAATAAAATAAAATAATGAGCGCCTGCAACTGACACTAAGGCAAGTGCCACATGTGAGCGATGCACAAATCTTGCATCGCATCATCTGGCACAGCCGCACACTCCTGTCTGGAAGAGAGCGACCGTGCCGGATGATGCGATGTGAGACTCGTGCATTGCTCTCTCGTGTGGCTCTGGGCTGACCCTTACAATATTCAGTAAAAAATATTGTAGTTGCCGATTACTACAGTATAATTTTGCTGGCCCTAAACTAAGTTTATTTGTATTTCTTTCTTAGTTTACAGAAAAAAAAATCAGGATGCACGCATGGATGTGCTGCAAAAAGGAGGGGACTAGGTGGGATGGAAAAAAAGATGGATGGAGGATGGAAGAGGGCGCGGCGGAGGATGGGAGAGGGCGCGGCGGATGGAGGAGCGGTGGAGGATGGGAGAGGGCGGGCAGCAGATCAGGGTGAGACGTGGTGGAGGGGGCAGCAGATCGGGGAGGGTGAGTGGTGGGGAGGGGGCATCAGATGAAGAGGATGGAAGAGAGCGGGCAGCAGATCAAGGAGGGGGGCAGCAGCTGATGAGGGAGAGCGGGCAGCAGATCGGGAGGGTGAGATGGGAGAGAGCTGGCAGCACAGCAGATGAGGATGGGCGAGTGCGGGCAGTAGATCGGGAAGGTGAGATGGTGGAGAGCAGGCAGCAGATCGGGAAGATGAGATGGTGGAGAGTGGGCAGCAGATCGGGAAGGTGAGATGGTGGAGAGCGGGCAACAGATTGGGAAGGTGAGATTGTGGACAGCGGGCAGCAGATCGGGAAGGTGAGATTGTGGACAGCGGGCAGCAGATCGCGCAGGGTGAGATGGTGGAGAGCGAGCAGCAGATCGGGGAGGGTGGGAGATGGTGGAGGGGGCAGCAGATGAGGATGGGAGAGAGTGGGCAGCAGCTCACGGAGGGGGGCAGCGGCTGATGGGGGAGAGCAGTGGCATATGGAGGTGGCTGCAGCAGATAGAGGAGATCGGCAGCGGTGGCAGGGGATCGGGGGCAGGGGCTTACCAGGGCACTTGCTGGGATCCGCTCCCCTTGGCTTCCACGGACGGAGTAAAGCGGAGGGGAGTGGTCACTGGCCGCAGATCCATGGTGATTGGAGAGATCGGTCACAAGGCGGGTAAAGCAGCGATCACCCAGCTCCAGCCAATGCGGTCATCTACAGGTCAACAGCCCAGATCCACGGTGATTGCAGAGATCGGTCACAAAACTGGTCTCTCCAAATCAGTGCTAGGGACGGGTGATACAGAGGTCACCCAGCTCCAGGCAATGATCGGTGCTACAGCTGCACTGATCAGGGCTGGATTTCAATTTTTCAGCCATTTTCAATGGCTGAAACATTACAGTGGCTGTGATTGGCTGAGAGGTGTTAATCAGCCACTCACAGCCTCCATAGGTCCGGAGAGGGGGCACCACCCCTCCTGAGGTCAGGCAGAGGTCCCCTCCTCCCCGAATGTAAGGTTTCTGTGAACCGATTGCACTCACCGGGGCTGCGATTTCGCCATGACGTACTGGGTCATCACCATATCACCATAATGTACCCAGTACGTCATGGGTCGTTAAGGGGTTAAACTTTCAATGAACTGTGCATAAATCGATAGTCCTGTATACTGTATGTTCTCTCTGTATGCTGGATGCTTCTTTGTTTTTTCTATGAGCTCATGTACTTTTGGGAGGATAGCTTCTATAAAATATACAGTACAGACCAAATGTTTGGACACACCTCGTTCAAAGAGTTTTCTTTATTTTCATGACTCTGATAATTGTAGATTCACATTGAAGGCATCAAAACTATGGATTAACACATGTGGAATGAAATACTTAACAAAAAAGTGTTAACTGCAAATATGTCTTATATTCTAGGTTCTTAAAAGTAGCCACCTTTTACTTTGATTACTGCTTTGCACACTCTTGACATTCTCTTGATGAGCTTCAAGAGGTGGTCACCAGAAATGGTTTTCCAACAGTCTTGAAGGAGTTCCCAGAGATGCTTAGCACTTGTTGCCCTTTTGCCTTCACTCTGCGGTCCAGCTCACCCCAAACCATCTCGATTGGGTTCAGGTCTGGTGACTGTGGAAGCCAGGTCATCTGGCGTAGCATCCCATCACTCTCCTTCTTAGTCAAATAGCCCATACACAGCCTGGAGGTGTGTTTGGGGTCATTGTCCTGTTGAAAAATAAATGATGGTCCAACGAAACGCAAACCGGATGGAATAGTATGCCGCTGCAAGATGCTGTGGTAACCATGCTGGTTCAGTATGCCTTCAATTTTGAATAAATCCCTAACAGTGTCACCCAGCAATGCACCCCGACACTATCACACCTCCTCCATGTTTCACGGTGGGAACCAGCCATGTAGAGTCCATCCGTTCACATTTTCTGCATCACACAAAGACACGGTGGTTGGATCCAAAGATCTCAAATTTTGACTTATCAGACCAAAGCACAGATTTCCACTGGTCTAAGTCCATTCCTTGTGTTCTTTAGCCCACACAAGTCTCTTCTGCTTGTTGCCTGTCCTTAGCAGTGGTTTCATAGCAGCTATTTTACCTTGAAGGCTGCTGCACAAAGTCTCCTCTTAACAGTTGTTCTAGAGATGTGTCTGCTGCTAGACCTCTGTGTGGCATTGACCTGGTCTCTATTCTGAGCTGCTGTTAACCTGCGATTTCTGAGGCTGGTGACTCGGATAAACGTATCCTCAGCAGCAGAGGTAACTCTTGGTCTTCCTTTCCTGGGGCGGTCCTCATGTGAGCCAGTTTCTTTGTAGCGTTTGATGGTTTTTGCCACTGCACTTGAGGACACTTTCAAAGTATTCCCAATTTTTCAGACTGACTGACCTTCATTTCTTAAAGTAATGATGGCCACTCGTTTTTCTTTACTTAGCTGCTTTTTTCTTGTCATAATAAAAATTCTAACAGTCTATTCAGTAGGACTATCAGCTGTGTATTCACCAGACATCTGCACAACACAACTGATGGTCCAAACCCCATTTATATGGCAAGAAATCCCACTTATTAAACCTGACAGGGCACACCTGTGAAGTGAAGACCATTTCCGGGGACTACCTCGTGAAGCTCATCAAGAGAATGCCAAGAGTGTGCAAAGCAGTCATCAAAGCAAAAGGTGGCTACTTTGAAGAACCTAGAATATAAGACATATTTTCAGTTGTTTTACACTTTGTTGTTCAGTATTTCATTCCACATGTGTTACTTCATAGTTTTGATGCCTTCAATGAGAATCTACAATTTTCAGAGTCATGAAAATAAAGAAAACTCTTTGAATGAGAAGGTGTGTCCAAACTTTTGCTCTGTACTGTACATACAATAGACAGGGAAAATACAGCAACAGGATTGATGAGGACTTATTATATCATAAAAATGATTAAATATCTGATGTTCTCATTGCACTACAATAAATTTTTCACTTAAATATAAGCAATAGATGTGGGAGTCTGAGTCGGTTCAAGGGAAATTGAGGAGTCGGAGTCGAAGGTTTGGCTTACCGACTCCACAGCCCTTGTTATAGCGACGCCAACTCCATTAGTGCGTTGCTCTGGCTCTATTAGTGAGTTGTAGCAGTGCGGCCCGGTTAGCAGTGTACAGCAGCGCAGTCTGTAGAGATTATTCCTCTCGGGGTTGTGCTTTTTATCGCCATAGCTGGAGCGCAGTCTGTGTCACCGGCTCCCGCCGTCCTTCTTCTATTATTGCTCTTATCATTATACCGACTGTTAATTTCAAAATCTTCTGTCTTTTGATACAGCCGGTGTGTGTTTTTTGCCTCGTCTCCTGTATTGTAGCCCGGCTCATCGGTGTCTCACTGGCTACGAGCAGGGTCCACTGGAAAGAGGGCGCCGGACCGCTCGAGTGCCACGTCCTTCACTGAGGGGTCCCGGAGTGTGTGTGACCCTGTGCGGGGGGCGCGGCTCTCGCTTCCTCCTCAGAGTTGGCCTCCATTTTCCCATCCTCATATTCGACAGCTGCTGTACAGGAATCGCGGACTTTTTAACAAAACATTATTTACTCATAGTCACCAGTCTCATGGCATTCGGCATCTTCTCCTCACTAGCACACTCTCTCCCCTATTAGCTCCCACTATGGGTGTAATAGCAGACCCCCGCACTACACATGAGGGAGAGAGAGCGAGAGACCCCGCACTACACATGGGGGAGAGAGAGCGAGAGACCCCGCACTACACATGGGGGAGAGAGAGCGACAGACCCCGCACTACACATGAGGGAGAGAGAGCGACAGACCCTGCACTACACATGGGGGAGAGAGAGCGACAGACCCCGTACTACACATGAGGGAGAGAGAGCGACAGACCCCGCACTACACATGAGGGAGAGAGAGAGAGAGACAGACCCCGCACTACACATGGAGGAGAGAGAGAGACAGACCCCGCACTACACATGGAGGAGAGAGAGCGACAGACCCCGCACTACACATGGGGGAGAGAGAGCGACAGACCCCGCACTACACATGGGGAGAGAGAGAGCGACAGACCCCGCACTACACATGGAAGAGAGAGAGCGACAGACCCCGCACTACACATGAGGGAGAGAAAGCGACAGACCCCGCACTACACATGGGGAGAGAGAGCGACAGACCCCGCACTACACATGGGGGAGAGAGAGCGACAGACCCCGCACTACACATGGGGAGAGAGAGACAGACCCCGCACTACACATGGGGAGAGAGAGAGCGACAGACCCCGCACTACACATGGAAGAGAGAGAGCGACAGACCCCGCACTACACATGAGGGAGAGAAAGCGACAGACCCCGCACTACACATGGAAGAGAGAGAGCGACAGACCCCGCACTACACATGAGGGAGAGAGAGCGACAGACCCCGCACTACACATGGGGGGGGAGAGAGCGAAGCCTCGGATTTTTATCCTCCTTAGGAATTACTACTATTATTGCTTCTCTCATAGATTCAGGTAATACACCTTCCCCCTCCGCCACCTCAAAGACTTTCAATAGTTTGGGTAATAGGATTTCTTCTAACTGTTTATAAATTTCAACTGGTAGCCCGTCTGCTCCCGGTGCCTTGTCATTGCTCATGCCATGCAGAGCGCCCTCCAGTTCATCAATTGTAATAGGTGACTCCAGTTTATCTCTATCCGCCACAGACCACACAGGAAGCTCACCTCGCTCAAGAAATGAGTCCACCTCTTCCACCCTCACCTCTCCGCTAGAAGAATATAGCGTGCGATAGAAATCTTTAAAGACCCCAAGGATCTCCTCAACCTCAGTGACCTGTGTCCCCTCCACCGTGTCCATACCATGCACAAATGAACTACTCCTTTGAGCTGCAGCTATGACCGATAATAGATGACCAACTTTTTCTCCCTCCTCATAAAAATGCAATTTTTGGAATGCCTGCTTCCTTACCGCCTTCTCCAAAAGCATCTTATTAACCTGTTCATGCGCCTGCCTAAGATTTTGCTTCGCATCCGTAGTATTACTCCGAATTGCTTCCAGCTCTGCCTTATCTAAAGCTGGTGTCACACACAGCGACAACGACAACGACGTCGCTGCTACGTCACCATTTTCTGTGACGTTGCAGCGACGTCCCGTCGCTGTCGCTGTGTGTGACATCCAGCAACGACCTGGCCCCTGCTGTGAGGTCGCCGGTCGTTGCTGAATGTCCAGCTTCATTTTTTGATCGTCACTCTCCCGCTGTGACACACACATCGCTGTGTGTGACAGCGAGAGAGCGACGAAATGAAGCGAGCAGGAGCCGGCGTCTGGCAGCTGCGGTCAGCTGTAACCAGCGTAAACATCGGGTAACCAAGGGAAGACCTTTCCCTGGTTACCCGATATTTACCTTCGTTACCAGCCTCCGCCCTTGCTGCCAGTGCCGGCTCCTGCTCTGTGCACATGTGGCTGCAGTACACATAGGGTAATTAACCCGATGTATACTGTAGCAAGGAGAGCAAGGAGCCAGCGCTAAGCAGTGTGCGCGGCTCCCTGCTCTCTGCACTGTGACATGTAGCTGCAGTACACATCGGGTTAATTAACCGATGTGTACTGTACCTAGGAGAGCAAGGAGCCAGCGCTAAGCGCGGCTCCCTGCTCTCTGCACATGTAGCACAGCGACGTTATGATCGCTGCTGCGTCGCTGTATTTGACAGCTAAGCAGCGATCATAACAGCGACTTACAAGGTCGCTGCTACGTCACAGAAAATGGTGACGTAACAGCGACGTCGTTGTCGCTGTCGCTTAGTGTGAACCCAGCTTAAGGCCTCCAGGCTATCTTTCTCATCCTGCCTCGTCTGTGTTTTACGTTTACAGATATCCCTGAACAGGAGCCCCCTGAGGTATGCCTTCATCGCATCCCATACCACCATGGGACCAGTGCTATCCTCGTTGTGGATAAAGAATTCCCCGAAATCCCGTTCTATATTCCCCATATTAATATGATGGATCCATGCTGGATGAAGCTTCCACTCTCCCCTCCTTCCCCCTGTCAGGATCCCCCGTCGTATGGACACTAGAATCGGGCTATGATCTGAAATCACTCTTGTCAGATATTGCACCTCGCCTATCATTGCATCCATCAGATCACTAGCTAGAGCCATGTCAATGCGGAACAGAGTGTTATGTGAAGCCGAATAACAAGAGAAGCAGGATACCCTCCCATTCCTCACTCGCCAGGCATCCACCATTCCAAGTTCCCCAATAAGAGTGCCAAACGAAGTCATCCAACTATCCTGGATACCTGGAGGTCTACTACTCCTATCCCAGTACAGACCTATCACATTATTGAAGTCCCCCACCAGTAAAAAAGGGATTACTCCCCCCTTCTCAGAGAACTTCCTTATCTCCCTTAGTTTGGTGCACATATATAGAGGTGGTATATATATTGCAACTATACACGAGTCTGCCAAATATTTTACACATGACGGCCACACACTGTCCCTCTTTATCCACATACACTTCTATCTCTTCATATTGCACAGAGTTATGGATCAGCAGTGATACACCCCTTGCATAGTTGGAAAAGGTGGAGTGATAGGCCTTCTGCACCCATCTCCTATTTAAAACATGTGTTGTCTCCTTTGTTAGATGCGTTTCTAGTAGACATATTACTGACAGGTTCTGGTCTTGAACATATTTAATTATTGCTGCTCTCCTAGACCTATCTGATAACCCTCTAATATTCCAACTCAACACCTTAATTCTATTCCCCATTATCCCACCCAGTAAAACCATCAAACCTTGTAGTATCTCCCCATGCTGCCTCTACCCTACCCCTTTCCCCCCTCCCCCCCTGCTCCCCTCCCCTCCTGCACCCCACCACTTCCTGTTTTTGAGTACTCCGTGAAGCATCGGGTTTTCCAAACCTGGTCCATAATCCCTACTAAATTCCCCCCCACCTCCCTCGCCTTCCCCCCTTAGACACATTTTGAAACTCGTCCCTTTTCCAACAATTCTCCACTCCCACCCTTTCTATGTATAATCATATTCCACTCAACCAATATAACAGTAAAATGGCGAACAGTAATTTAACTGGAATCTCAAATTGTAAACACCACCACCGCGCCGAATTAGGCAGTCCCCATGTCCTGCGAAGCTCACATCAAACCCTTCCCATTCCCCCTGCATACTACCTCAATCCCAAAGGGAAGGAGGAAAAAAAAAAAAAAAACAAGGGTCCCCTGTAAGCTCCTAAGGATGTCGTAGAGCCTCAGCTGGCCTTCTCCAACACACTGCAGGTTCAGTCAGCTCATTCCTTCAAACGGATCTGCTTTTCGCTGGCGTCCAACCACTGCATGGCTTCCTCCGGAGTTGTAAAAGAGTGCACCCGCTCCGACGCCGTCACTCTTAGGCCCGTTTCACACGTCAGTGAAAAACAGTGAAGTTTTTCACTGGCGTGTAAAACACGCACATGTCCCTGCGTGTGCCGTGATTCACGGCACACGTGGGTTGTCTAAGTGCAATCCGGGCTCCGTTCTCCGTGGCCCGTGATTGCACTTAGAAAACTACTCACCTGTGCGCGCTCCCGCTGTCCATGGTGCTGAACGCTCCCGCGGTGCAGCATCCGGCCGGCGGTGACCCCCGCAGCAGCTGCTTCCGGGTCGGCTGTGTCGCGCATAATGAATATGCGCGACAATAATGAGCCGGCTCAGAAGCAGCCGGCAGAACGGGCTGCAGAGGATATCGCTGGACGCTGGGTGAGTTAAAATGTTTTTTATTTTAAAAGCACGTTTTTTTCTGGCACGTGTTTCACGGACCACACCACTGCGTGGTCCGTGGAACATCAGTGATGCCAGAAAAAAATGGACATGTCTCCGTGCGGCAAACACGCACACGCGGGTACGCCGCATGGAGACACGTGCAGTGAAAAATCACTGATGTGTGAGCAGACCCATTCATTATAATGGGTCTGCGTATGTCAGTGATTCTGGTACGTTTAAAAAAAAGCACAAACGTACCAGAATCACTGACGTGTGAAAGGGGCCTTAGCTTTGCTGGGAACATCATTGAGTATTCCACCCCAATCTCTTGCAGGCGCCTCTTTACTCCAGTAAAAGTCATACGTAGCTTTTGGACAGAAATGGAGTAGTCCGGGTATATGGAAATTCTCTGGCCGTCAATCATAAGATCCTCCATGTCTCTTGCCTTTCGCAGTATAGTGTGCCTGTCCCTGTAGTTGAGGAGCTTGGCTAGCATAGTGCGAGGGCCCTTGCCTGTTGGTTGTGGCTGCATCGGGACTCTGTGTGCACGTTCCACGGCATAGAGCTTGGATAAGACATTAGCCCCAATTTTTTCCCTAAGCCAGTCTTCTACATATTCAGTGGGGTTTCTTCCTTCCGCTTTCTCAGGGATGCCGACAATCCTGAAGTTATTCCTTCTAGAGCGATTCTCTAAATCATCGTTTTTTGCCATGATTACAGCTATCTGCTGTGCAAATGTTTTTTCAGACTTTTGTAGTTTTGTAATATGATCCTCTGTTATCCCCACTCTCTCCTCCACAGCTCCTGTTCTCAGGTCTGCTTTTTTGAGGTCTTTCTTAATGCCAGCAACCTCTGCCTGTAATCCCTTAATTTGCTTTGTCAGGGTAGTCAGAGCTTCTTTACAAAAAGACACCACTGCAAAAACGTCCTTTAAATTTGGGTTTTCTGTAGCCTCCTCTGCACTATGTGCTTTCTCCATCTCTCCTGTATTATCTTGCTGCTCTTCACCATCCCCCATCTCATCAGAGCTGGCATTGTCTTCCCCCTCCTCTCCTTTCTCACCTCTGTTATCTATATGCTGAAGTGATTTCTCTGGAGTCCAGGCAAACTTCTCCAGCCTTATAACGACCTGCATTCTTTGTTGACAGGCTGCATTAGCTTTCTCAGCGTCCTCCCTTATCATGGCACCATCTTGAGAGCTGGGGACTTTCCCGCCTCCATTATCTTTTTGATTGCAACGGACCATGGAACCGCTCTGCATCCACCAGACTCACCCCAGACAAGTCCTCACCACCTTATCTTCCTGACAGCCGGCTGAGGCAGTCATAACAGCGGTGTTCAGGTATTTATCATGTGTGTTTGCAGGAGAGCTCCACAGACACGTCTCCTCACATTGCCGTCCAGGCCACGCCCCCCGATGAGTGATTTGTACAGAGGGAGAATGATGTTTTCATCTCGTTCCCCCAGACCTTTTCTAATGTATCCCATCACCCTATTTGCTTTGGTGGCAGCTGTCTGACACTGGGCACTCCAATTTAGCTTCTTATTGACTAAGATGCCTAAGTCTTTTTCCATGTCTGATTTCCCCAGCAGTTTTCCATTTAGTAAGTAATCGTAGCATCTGTTTCTCCTTCCCATGTGCATAACCTTACACTTATCTGTGTTAAACCTCATTTGCCATTTTTCTGCCCAATTCTCCAATTTACTCAAATCCATCTGTAGTTGCAAACTGTCCTCCTTTGTGTTAACTACCTTACATAGTTTTGTATTATCTGCTAATACTGATATTTTACTCGGTAAACCATCCACCAGATCATTAATAAATATATTAAATAGTAGAGGTCCCAGTACAGACCCCTGTGGTACCCCACTAGTAACCCTGGCCCAATCTGAGTATGCGCCATTAATAACCACTCTTTGTTTTCTATCACTAAGCCAGCTACCTACCCATCTACACACATTTTCCCCGAGCCCAAGCTTTCTCATTTTACTTATCAATCTTTTATGTGGGACAGTGTCAAATGCTTTACCGAAGTCGAGATAAATGACATCCAATGATTCTCCTCGGTCCATGTGAGAGCTTACATCCTCATAGAAGCTGATCAGGTCAGTCTGACAGGAGCGATAAAAAACTTATGCAAAGGATGCGGTGTTTTCGCCGCATCCTTTGCATAGGTTGCACAGCCAGATTGAGCCACACCGCTCAAACCGGATGTGTGAAAGCAGCCTTAGGCAGGTCATACTTAATGGAGCGTTTACATGATCACTCTGCATTTCCCGTGGCATATGCTTTTCCTGTGTGAACACAGTTGAGAAAAAAGTATTTAAAACATTTGCTTTTCCCACATCACTCTCTATGATTTTACCCTCATTGTTCTTTAAAGGGCCGACACCTTCAATTTTTATCTTTTTTCTGTTTATATAATTAAAGAATAGTTTGGGATTTGTTTTGCTTTCCTTAGCAATGAGTCTCTCAGTTTCTACTTTTGCTAAATGTATTTGTTTTTTACAAATTATATTTTTTTCGCTATATCTTTTTAATGCTTCTTCGCTGCAGACTCCCAGAATCATGAAGGTGTTCATTGGCAAACGTCAGATGGGCCGGCTGCACATGGGCCTTCAGAAGGGTAAGCTGCACATGGGCCTTCTTGAGCAGTGGGACTTTGCCGACACTGAAGGATTTTAAGCCATTACGGCGTAATGTGTTACCAATGGTTTTCTTGGTGACTGTGGTCCCAGCTGCCTTAAGATCATTAACAAGTTCCCCCATGTAGTTTTATGCTGATCTCTCACCTTCCTCACGATCCTGAATACCCTATGAGGTGAGATTTTGCATGGAGCACCAGATCGATGTCAATTGACATTCATTTTGTATTTCTTCCATTTTTTTTACTATTGCACCAAGTTGTCTCCTCACCCAGCGTCTTACTTATGGTTTTGTAGCCCATTCCAGCCTTGTGCAGGGCTATGATCTTGTCCATGATATTCTTAGAAAGCTCTTTGGTCTTCCATGTTGTAAAGGTTAGGGTACCGTCACACTTTAGCGACGCTCCAGCGATCCCACCAGCGATCTGACCTGGTCAGGATCACTGGTGCGTCGCTACATGGCTGCTGGTGAGCTGTCAATCAGACAGATCTCGCCAGTGACCAGCCACCAGCAATGCGTGGAAGCGATGCTGCGCTTGGTAACTAAGGTAAATATCGGGTAACCAAGCGCTTGGTTACCCGATATTTACCTTCATTACCAGCACACACCGCTTAGTGCTGGCTCTCTGCACTCCTAGCCAGAGTACACATCGGGTTAGTAAGCAAACCGCTTTGCTTATTTACCGGATGTGTACTCCGGCTACGTGTGCAGGGAGCCGGCGCTGGCAGCCTGAGAACGGCGGACGCTAGTAATCAAGGTAAATATCGGGTAACCAAGCAAAGCACTTCACTTGGTTACCCGATATTTACCTTGGTTACAGCTTACCGCAGGCTGCTAGACGCCGGCTCCTGCTCCCTGCACATTCAGATCGTTGCTCTCTCGCTGTCAAACACGCCGATGTGTGCTTCATAGCAGGAGAGCAATGTCCAAAAAATGAAGCAGAGCAGTGTGTAACGAGCAGCGATTTCACAGCAGGGCCAGGTCACTGCTCAGTGTCACACACAGCGAGATCGCTAATGAGGTCACTGGTGCGTCACAAAAACCGTGACTCAGCAGCGATCTCGCTAGCGATCTCGCTATGTGAGAAGTACCTCTTAGAGTCTGACTGATTAATTGAGTTTGTGGACAGGAGTCTTTTATACGGGGGACAATGTAAGACAGCGTCTATAATGCAGGTAACAAGTTGATTAGGAGCTTCTTAGTGTCTGTAGGAGCCAGAAATGTTAATGGTTGGTAGGGGATCAAATACTTAGGGTATATGCGCACGCTGCATTCTGTGAAGTGCAGAAAAAAATGCACCCTCTGGCAGACTGGATAACTATAAACACTGCGTTTGACAAAAAAATGCATCCAAAACGCATGTATTTTGGATACATTTTGAATACATTTTGGATGCATTTTTGACAGTGCGTTCCCACTCGACTCTACTACATCCCCATAGAGCATGACTGGCTGCGCGATCAGAATGAACTCGGATGAACTTCACCCGACTTCATTGTCATTGTGCAGCTCTGTCTGTGTGCCGCAGCCTGATTTGCGGTCACTGGTTAAGGACTCACTGGTGACCGCAATCCCCTGAGTGACTAAAGTGAGCCGTGGGATTAGCGGTGCTGTCACTCAGGTTACCCGGGCCAGCTGGAGTCCTCCACCCAAGACCGCAAATCACCTGAGTGAGGGCACCGCTGATCGCGAGGCTCACTTCAGTCACTCGGGCGACTTGCTGTCACAGTTGGAGGACTTCAGCTGTGCCCGCACGCGGGTAACCTAAGTGACGTCATCGCTGATAGCGCGACTCACTTCAGTTGCTCCGTGGATCTGACAGAGCGCGGTCGTGGTCTGTGGCCGCTCGCTGTCAGCTTCCGGTGTACCAGAGCTGAAAGCGTCGTAGCACCTCGTGTGGATTACGTCGGATCTGGATGGGTGTTTGGTGGGTAATAAAGTGGTGAAAGAGGGTGTTTTTTGTTTTTGTTTTTTTTTTGTTTTGTTTTTTTCCTGTTATTCCAAATAAAGGAATTTTCGGTGTTTGTGTTTATTTTCTTTAACGTGCAGATTAATCATTGGTGGTGTCTCATAGACGCCTGCCATGATTAACCTAGGACTTTGTGGCAGCTATGGGCTGCCATTAACTCCTTATTACCCCGATTGCAACCGCACCAGGGCAATTCGGGATGAGCCGTGTAGAGTCCTGGGACTGTCGCATCGATGCGGCAATTTCGGGCGGCTGCTGGCTGATATTTTTAGGTTGGGGGGCTCCCCATAACGTGGGGCTCCCCATCCTGAGAATACCAGCCTTCAGCTGTGTGGCTTTATCTTGGCTGGTATCAAAATTGGGGGGACTGCACACCTTTTTTCTTTTAATTATTTATTTTACTGCACTACATAGACCCGCCCACCAGCAGCTGTGATTGGTTGCAATGAAACAGCTGTCACTCAGCGTGAGGGCTTTTCTGAATGCAACCAATCATAGGCGCCGGTGGGCGGGAGAAGCAGTGAATACGAGATGGAAAAATGAGCGGCCGGCATTTTCAAAAGCAGGAGAAGACTCCAAAGTAGTGTGACAGCCGTGCAGCGCCGTGCCGGTGATCGGTGAGTATGAGAGAGGGGGAGAGGGAGGGACCGACAGAGACCGAAAGACCTGCATTCTGTTTGTCAAAAAAGCATGCAGAGCACAGCAAAAATGCAGTGCAAGCGCAGTTTAATTGTGTTTTGACACATTTCATTGATTTCAATGGGTGGAAAAAGCAACCAAAACGCACAAAAGAAGTGACATGCGGCTTTTTTAAACGCATCGATTTTGTCAAATATTTGGTATCCAAAACGCTGCCTAAAAAAGCAACGTGCGCATGGAATTTGACTTCTCATAGACTTTGCTGGGGAAGCACAACGCATGCATGTTTGACAATGACACGCTGCAGTTTTAAACGCAGCCAAAATGCAGGGAAAAATGCAACGTGCGCACACAGCCTTATTTCTCTCTGCAAAATGGAAATAATTTTATATAATTTATACAATGTGATTTTTCTAGATTTTATTTTAGATATTCTATCTCTCAATGGTAAAATTAACCTATCCTTATAATTATAGACTGTTCATGTCTTTGTCAGTGGAAAAACTTACACAATCAGCAAGGGGTCAAATACTTATTTCCCCTTCTTCTCTTCAGTTGTTTTTTTGTTTTTCCTTTTAGTTGATTTCCTTAACATCATCTCATCCTCTGTATAATAAAGGATCAATCTTCTGTTGTTTTCTTTTAATTTTTCCTGATTGACACAAAAAAGATGATTAAGGACAAAGATGACATTATGGAGAAGATATTACACCTGAGTCTGGAGATAATCTTCCATCTTACTGGAGAGGTGAGAGGCTGTGATGTCATCACATTACATCATTATCTATGGGGATAACAGAGGATATGACCGGGGAGGTGAGAGGCTCTGATGTCATCACATTACATCATTATCTATGGGAATAACAGAGGATATGACCGGGGAGGTGAGAGGCTCTGATGTCATCACATTACATCATTATCTATGGGGATAACAGAGGATATGACCGGGGAGGTGAGAGGCTCTGATGTCATCACATTACATCATTATCTATGGGGATAACAGAGGATATGACCGGGGAGGTGAGAGGTTCTGATGTCATCACATTACATCATCTATGGGAATAACAGAGCATATAACCGAGGAGGTGAGAGGCTCTGATGTCATCACATTACATCACTATCTATGGGAGTAACAGAGGATATGACCGGGGAGGTGAGAGGCTCTGATGTCATCACATTACATCATTATCTATGGGGATAACAGAGGATATGACCGGGGAGGTGAGAGGTTCTGATGTCATCACATTACATCATTATCTATGGGAATAACAGAGGATATGACCAGGGAGGTGAGAGGTTCTGATGTCATCACATTACATCATCTATGGGAATAACAGAGCATATAACCGAGGAGGTGAGAGGCTCTGATGTCATCACATTACATCACTATCTATGGGAGTAACAGAGGATATGACCGGGGAGGTGAGAGGTTCTGATGTCATCACATTACATCATCTATGGGAATAACAGAGGATATAACCGAGGAGGTGAGAGGCTCTGATGTCATCACATTACATCACTATCTATGGGAGTAACAGAGGATATGACCGGGGAGGTGAGAGGTTCTGATGTCATCACATTACATCATCTATGGGAATAACAGAGGATATAACCGAGGAGGTGAGAGGCTCTGATGTCATCACATTACATCACTATCTATGGGAGTAACAGAGGATATGACCGGGGAGGTGAGAGGTTCGGATTTCATCACATTACATCATCTATGGGAATAACAGAGGATATAACCGGGGAGGTGAGAGGCTCTGATGTCATCACATTACATCATTATCTATGGGAATAACAGAGGATATGACCGGGGAGGTGAGAGGTTCTGATGTCATCACATTACATCATTATCTATGGGAATAACAGAGGATATGACCGGGGAGGTGATGGACTCTGGAAATGTCTGTAGTGATATTATTAATGTCTCCACACTCAGGATTACACAGTAGTGAGGACCTCTAGGGATCGCTGTCAGGCCCCTGTGTCTGAAGGACGGGGAGGAACCCTGAGCCCAATCCCGGGGCCTCCACCTCACCCCCAGATACATGAGGACATCAATGACCAGAAGATCCTAGAACTCACCAACAAGATGCTTGAGCTGCTGACTGGAGAGGTGACACTGCTGGGAATGCTGGGACATTATACAGGACGGCACTGGAGGATTCTGGGTGATGACGGTATCATTGTGTTGTCAGGTTCCTATAAGGTGTCAGGACGTCAGCGTCTATTTCTCCATGGAGGAGTGGGAGTATCTAGAAGGACACAAGGAGCGGTACAAGGAGGTGATGATGGAGGAGCCCCAGCCCCGCACATCACCAGGTAATAGACAGGACTGAATACACCCGGCCTATAATTATCTGTATGTAATAATGATGTCCGTCCTGTCTGTGTGTCCTGCAGGTCTCTCCAGTACGAGGATGACCCCAGAGAGATGTCCCGCTCCTCCTCCTCCTCCACAGGATCCTCAGGTAGATGGAGATCTCCCCTATGAGGTGTAGACGGCTCTGACCTCCTTGTGGTCAGTCTTGTTTTCTCCTCCAGTATTAGATGGTTTATACTTGTGTAATGAGAGTGGTGGAGACGGCAGGATCACAGCTGACCACAGACCTCAAATGTCCGGATCTTATCTCCATTATTCCCGGGGACTTTTACAATATTTTGTTTTGCAGCTTTTGGATCCGGATAAAGATCTGAGCAATATTAATTCTCCAGAGAGAAATGTGAGGGGCGATCAGCGGAGTAACGAGGGGATTCCTACAGATCACCGCCCCGGTGAGTACAGACCACCCAATAACGCACACAAGTCACACATTCCTATTTTCCGCTCTTTGCTGTGTCAGTTTCTCCAGCGGTATATTAACCCTTCATTTACAATACACATGAAATGTGACTGAATCTGTGATCTCGGTGCAGGTGATAACACGGGATGTGCAGTTATGTTATAGAGGAGAAATACAGCTGGACATGAATTCTGCCGATGTGAGCGAGGACGAGTTCCAGCTCTTTCCTATTATCCGCTGTCAGGGCTGATCAGGGGTTTCTCCAGTTTAGGGACAAACTGACAATCCATTATCTCCTATTACATTCATGTCAGTGTGTGACAGATACAGAACATGGGGACATAAACTCACTTGTTTATTTTCACAAGGTAAACCAATATAACTGCACAAAATTTAGAAATAAACATTTCTGACATGCAAAAACAAAACCCCAAAAAATTAGTGACCAATATAGCCACCTTTCTTTATGATGACACTCAACAGCCTACCATCCATAGATTCTGTCAGTTGCTTGATCTGTTTACGATCAACATTGCGTGCAGCAGCCACCATAGGCTCCCAGACACTGTTATGAGAGGTGTACTGTTTTCCCTCCCTGTCGATCTTACATTTTATGAGGGACCACAGGTTCTCTATGGGGTTCAGATCAGGTGAACAAGGGGGCCATGTTATTATTTTTTCATCTTTTAGACCAGGGGTGGGGGACCTTCGACCTTTTCTGCGGCCCCTGGGCAGATTCCAGAGACCCCAGTACTCGAGTGGCAGCTATGTCTTGCTGCTGGCCCTTTAGAGCCTGTGCTCCTCGGTCCTTCCCACGGCAGCCTGTGCTCCTTGTTCTTCCTCACTGCTGCCTGTGTCCCTGGGCCCTCGACACTGCTGCCTGTTCCCCTGCGGCCTCCACACTGGTTTGTTTGTGCTCCCATGCCTGTTTGCCCCACGGCAGTCTGTGCTCCTCGGTCTTCCCCCACGGCAGCCTGTGCTCCTCGGTCTTCCCCCCACGGCAGCCTGTGCTCTCGGTCTTCCCCCCACGGCAGCCTGTGCTCCTCGGTCTTCCCCCCACGGCAGCCTGTGTTCCTCGGTCTTCCCCCCACGGCAGCCTGTGCTCTCGGTCTTCCCCCCCACAGCAGCCTGTGCTCCTCGGTCTTCCCCCACGGCAGCCTGTGCTCCTCGGTTTTTCCCCACGGCAGCCTGTGCTCCTCGGTTTTTCCCCATGGCAGCCTGTGCTCCTTGGTCTTCCCCCACGGCAGCCTATGCTCCTCGGTCCTCCCTACGGCAGCCTATATTCCTCGGTCCTCCCCTCGGCAGCTTGTGCTCCTCGGGCTTCCCCACTGCTGCCGGTGTCCCTGCGCCCTCGACACTGCTGCCGGTGTCCCTGCGCCCTCGACACTGCTGCCTGTGTCCCTGCGCCCTCGACACTGCTGCCTGTGCCCCTGCGGCATCCACACTGCTGCCTGTTCCCCTGCGGCCTCCACACTGGTTTGTTTGTGCTCCCATGCCTGTTTGCCCCACGGCTGCCTGTGCTCCTCGGTCCACCCCACGGCAGCCTGTGCTCCTCAGTCTTCCCCCACGGCAGCCTGTGCTCCTCGGTCTTCCCCCACGGCAGCCTGTGCTCCTCGGTCTTCCCCCACGGCAGCCTGTGCTCCTTGGTCTTCCCCCACGGCAGCCTATGCTCCTCGGTCCTCCCTACGGCAGCCTGTATTCCTCGGTCCTCCCCTCGGCAGCTTGTGCTCCTCGGACTTCCCCACTGCTGCCTGTGTCCCTGCGCCCTCAACACTGCTGCCTGTGTCCCTGCGCCCTCGACACTGTTGCCTGTGCCCCTGCGGCATCCACACTGCTGCCTGTTCCCCTGCGGCCTCCACACTGGTTTGTTTGTGCTACCATGCCTGTTTGCCCCACGGCAGCCTGTGCTCCTCGGTCCACCCCATGGCAGCCTGTGCTCCTCAGTCTTCCCCCATGGCAGCCTGTGCTCCTCGGTCTTTCCCCACGGCAGCCTGTGCTCCTCGGTCTTCCCCCACGGCAGCCTGTGCTCCTCGGTCTTCCCCGACGGCAGCCTGTGCTCCTCGGTCTTCCCCCCACGGCACCCTGTGCTCCTCGGTCTTCCCCCCACGGCAGCCTGTGCTCCTCGATCTTCCCCCCACGGCAGCCTGTGCTCCTCGGTCTTCCCCCCCACGGCAGCCTGTGCTCCTCGGTCTTCCCCCACGGCAGCCTGTGCTCCTTGGTCTTCCCCCACGGCAGCCTATGCTCCTCGGTCCTCCCTACGGCAGCCTGTATTCCTCGGTCCTCCCCTCGGCAGCTTGTGCTCCTCGGGCTTCCCCACTGCTGCCTGTGTCCCTGCGCCCTCAACACTGCTGCCTGTGTCCCTGCGCCCTCGACACTGTTGCCTGTGCCCCTGCGGCATCCACACTGCTGCCTGTTCCCCTGCGGCCTCCACACTGGTTTGTTTGTGCTACCATGCCTGTTTTCCCCACGGCAGCCTGTGCTCCTCGGTCCACCCCACGGCAGCCTGTGCTCCTCAGTCTTCCCCCATGGCAGCCTGTGCTCCTCGGTCTTCCCCCACGGCAGCCTGTGCTCCTCAGTCTTCCCCCACGGCAGCCTGTGGTCCTCGGTCTTCCCCGACGGCAGCCTGTGCTCCTCGGTCTTCCCCCACGGCAGCCTGTGCTCCTCGGTCTTCCCCCCAAGGCAGCCTGTGCTCCTCGGTCTTCCCCCCACGGCAGCCTGTGCTCCTCGGTCTTCCCCCCACTGCAGCCTGTGCTCCTCGGTCTTCCCCCCCACGGCAGCCTGTGCTCCTCGGTCTTCCCCCCACGGCAGCCTGTGCTCTCGGTCTTCCCCCCACGGCAGCCTGTGCTCCTCGGTCTTCCTCCACGGCAGCCTGTGCTCCTCGGTCTCCCCCCCCCCCCCCCACGGCAGCCTGTGCTCCTCGGTCTTCCCCCCCCCCCCCACGGCAGCCTGTGCTCCTCGGTCTTCCCCTACGGCAGCCTGTGCTCCTCGGTCTTCCTTCACGGCAGCCTGTACTGCTCGGTTTTCCCCCATGGCAGCCTGTGCTCCTTGGTCTTCCCCCACGGCAGCCTATGCTCCTCGGTCCTCCCTACGGCAGCCTGTATTCCTCGGTCCTCCCCTCGGCAGCTTGTGCTCCTTGGGCTTCCCCACTGCTGCCGGTGTCCCTGCGCCCTCGACACTGCTGCCGGTGTCCCTGCGCCCTCGACACTGCTGCCTGTGTCCCTGAGCCCTCGACACTGCTACCTGTGCCCCTGCGGCATCCACACTGCTGCCTGTGCCCCTGCGGCCTCCACACTGGTTTGTTTGTGCTCCCATGCCTGTTTGCCCCTCCAGCCTGTGCTCCTCGGTCCACCCCACGGCAGCCTGTGCTCCTCAGTCTTCCCCCACGGAAGCCTGTGCTCCTTGGTCTTCCCCCACGGCAGCCTGTGCTACTTGGTCTTCCCCCCCCCACGACAGCCTGTGCTCCTCGGTCTTCCCCCACGGCAGCCTGTGCTCCTCGGTCTTCCGCCCACGGCAGCCTGTGCTCCTCGGTCTTCCGCCCACGGCAGCCTGTGCTCCTCGGTCTTCCGCCCACGGCAGCCTGTGCTCCTCGGTCTTCCGCCCACGGCAGCCTGTGCTCCTCGGTCTTCCGCCCACGGCAGCCTGTGCTCCTCGGTCTTCCCCCACGGCAGCCTGTGCTTCTCGGTCTTCCTTCACGGCAGCCTGTACTGCTCGGTTTTCCCCCATGGCAGCCTGTGCTCCTTGGTCTTCCCCCACGGCAGCCTATGCTCCTCGGTCTTCCCCCACGGCAGCCTGTGCTCCTTGGTCTTCCCCCACGGCAGCCTATGCTCCTCGGTCCTCCCTACGGTAGCCTGTATTCCTCGGTCCTCCCCTCGGCAGCTTGTGCTCCTCGGGCTTCCCCACTGCTGCCTGTGTCCCTGCGCCCTCGACACTGCTGCCGGTGTCCCTGTGCCCTCGACACTGCTGCCTGTGTCCCTGCACCCTCGACACTGCTGCCTGTGTCCCTTCGCCCTCGACACTGCTGCCTGTGTCCCTTCGCCCTCGACACTGCTGCCTGTGTCCCTTGCGCCCTCGACACTGCTGGCTGTGTCCCTGCGCCCTCGACACTGCTGGCTGTGTCCCTGCGCCCTCGACACTGCTGCCTGTGTCCCTTTGCCCTCGACACTGATGCCTGTGCCCCTGCGCCCTCGACACTGCTGCCTGTGCCCCTGCGCCCTCGACACTGCTGCCTTTGCCCCTGCGCCCTCGACACTGCTGCCTGTGCCCCTGCACCCTCGACACTGCTGCCTGTGCCCCTGCGCCCTCGACACTGCTGCCTGTGCCCCTGCGCCCTCGACACTGCTGCCTGTGCCCCCCCCTATATGTCTGTACCCCCAGCAATGTCCTTACATTTCTCCCAAGCGGGACTGCACAGCGGCACACACACGCGATCAGCACGTTTTGGCATCAGACCCTGGTCCTGCCCTTATGGGCCTTTCATTATATGTCCTCATAGTTTAAACAGCAGGCTGCCTTTTTCTAAATAAAAACGAAGGTTCCTAATACTGAGGTTCACGCATGATATAGCCCATATTCCCCTTAGCCTGCTTGAATTGCAGGCTGTTGTTATTTTTAGGCATATTTAGCCTTAATAGCAGGCCCCAGAGTCCGCTCTAATCAACAGGTTCCAAATCATATGACTGTAATCCGTCAGCTATCTATTTAGACCAATTGCTTGTTGCAGCCCTGCATATCACAAAAACATCCTTCCTGGGCATATCATTACGTACCTTAAGTGCTATCTTTATCTTGGCTCCATCCCAACCTGTATCTGTTGGTTGAGAAGCGCCTGGGTCCCCCCCCCCCCGGGTACTACTCACCTTTACTGTATGAGATCCGATAAAGATAGCCCTGTCTGATGAAAGCCGAATAGGCTGAACCGTCACAATATTTCAGATTTATCAATATGTCAGATTGACCATTTTTTTTCAACCTATACACCAATAAAATGTATTTTGACCGCAAGGATGTTGTTTTCCTTTTTCTTTTACTCCTTTTGGGGTAGTGTGCCAGAGTTCCTCCTTAAGATTACTGTATTTTTCTCCAGAGCTCCTATATGGTGATGCGGGGCGTTAATCTATAATCTATGGTCTTACATTTCTCCCAGCCGTCCCAAGTGATATATAATCCTCCCAGCAATATATATTCCTCCCAGCCCTCCCCAGTGATGTATAGTGCTCCTAGCCCTCTCCAGTGATGTATAGTTCTCCCAGCTCTCCCCAGTATTGTCTAGTCCTCCCAGCCCTCCCCAGTATTGTCTAGTCCTCCCAGCCCTCCCTAGTATTGTCTAGTCCTCCCATCCCTCCCCAGTATTGTCTAGGCCTCCCAGCCCTCCCCACTATTGTCTAGGCCTCCCAGCCCTCCCAAGTGATGTCTAGGCCTCCCAGCCCTCCCAAGTGATGTCTAGGCCTCCCAGCCCTCCCAAGTGATGTCTAGGCCTCCCAGCCCTCCCCAGTGATGTCTAGGCCTCCCAGCCCTCCCCAGTGATGTCTAGGCCTCCCAGCCCTCCCCAGTGATGTCTAGGCCTCCCAGCCCTCCCCAGTGATGTCTAGGCCTCCCAGCCCTCCCCAGTGATGTCTAGGCCTCCCAGCCCTCCCCAGTGATGTCTAGGCCTCCCAGCCCTCCCCAGTGATGTCTAGGCCTCCCAGCCCTCCCCAGTGATGTCTAGGCCTCCCAGCCCTCCCCAGTGATGTCTAGGCCTCCCAGCCCTCCCCAGTGATGTCTAGGCCTCCCAGCCCTCCCCAGTGATGTCTAGGCCTCCCAGCCCTCCCCGAGGGATGTCTAGGCCTCCCAGCCCTCCCCGAGGGATGTCTAGGCCTCCCAGCCCTCCCCGAGGGATGTCTAGGCCTCCCAGCCCTCCCCGAGGGATGTCTAGGCCTCCCAGCCCTCCCCGAGGGATGTCTAGGCCTCACAGCCCTCCCCAGTGATGTCCTCCCAGCCGTCTCAAGTGATGTGTATGCCCCCAATGTCTCCTGTGATGTATATGCCCTCAGCATCTCTTGTGACGTATATGCCCCCAATGTCACCTGTGATGTATATGCTTTCAGCATCTCCTGTGATGTATTTGCCCTCAGCATCTCCTGTGATGTATTTGCCCTCAGCATCTCCTGTGATGTATATGCCCTCAGCATCTCCTGTGATGTATATGCACTCAGCATCTCCTGTGATGTATATGCCCTCAGCATCGCCTGGGATGTATATGCCCTCAGCATCGCCTGTGATGTATATGCCCTCAGCATCGCCTGTGATGTATATGCCCTCAGCATCTCCTGTGATGTATATGCCCTCAGCATCTCCTGTGAGGTATATGCCCTCAGCATCTCCTGTGATGTATATGCCCTCAGCATCTCCTGTGATGTATATGCCCTCAGCATCTCCTGTGATGTATATGCCCTCGGCATCGCCTTTGATGTATATGTCCTTGGCATCTCCTGTGATGTATATGCCCTCAGCATTTCCAGTGATGTATATGAGCTCAGCGTCTCCTTTGTGATGTATATACAGCAGTCCCAGCTGACACAAACATAGGAAAAGCAGTTGTCAGAAGCAACAAGATCAATATCGCCTAATATCATAGCTGCACCAAAAACAAAAAGCTCCAGCCACCACGATGAGTTAATTGTTTGAGCAATTATAGCAGGGTCATTTTTAAAATAATAATGTTGTGCGCACCCGAAGGTTGGTAGAAAATTCCAAATGGCCCTCGGCAGTAAAAAGGTTCCCCACCCCTGTTTTAGACCTTTCCTGGCCAGCCACTCTGTGGAGTAGTTGGATGTCTGTGATGGAACATTGTCCTGCATGAAAATCATGTTTTTCTTGAACCATACCGACTTCTTCTTGTACCACTGCTTGAAGAAGTTGTCTTCCAGAAACTGGCAGTAGGTCTGGGAGTTGAGCTTCACTCCATCGTCAACCCGAAAAGGTCCCACAAGTTCATCTTTGATGATACCAGCCCATACCAGTACCCCACCTCCACCTTGCTGGCATCTGAGTCGGAGTGGAGCTCTCTGCCCTTTACTGATCCAGCCTCTGGCCCATCCATCTGCCCATCAAGAGTCGCTCTCATTTCATCAGTCCATAAAAACTTTTAAAAATCATTCTTAAGATATTTCTTAGCCCAGTCTTGACATTTTATCTTATGTTTCTTGTTCAAAGGTGGTCGTTTTTCAGCCTTCCTTACATTGGCCATATCCCTGAGTATGGCACACCTTGTGCTTTTTGATACTCCAGTAACGTTGCAGCTCTGAAATATGGCCAAACTGGTGGCAAATGGCATCTTGGCAGCTTCACGTTTGATTTTCCTCAATTCGAGGGTAGTTATTTTGCGCCTTTTTTGCCCAACACGCTTCTTACGACCCTGTTGGCTATTTTCCATAAAACTCTTGATTGTTCGGTGATCACGCTTCAAAAGTTTGGCAATGTCAAGATTGCTGCATCCCTCTGCAAGACATCTCACAATTTTGGACTTTTCAGAGCCTGTCAAATTTCTCTTCTGACCCACTTTGCCAAAGGAAAGGAAGTTGCCTAATAATTAAGCACACCTTATATAGGGTGTTGATGTCATTACACCACACCCTCCTAATTAGAGATGCACATCACCTGATTTACTTAATTGGTAGTTGGCTCTGAGCCTATACAGCGTGGAGTAGGACAACATGTATAAAAAGTATCATGTGATCAAAATACTCATCTGCCTAATAATTCTGCACACAGTGTATAACCCATTGTGTCCTGATAGGATGTCCGGCGTTCAGCAATTTAATCCTGATATTGGGGGGGATTTTTGAGCGATTCTTCTACTGACATACTTTCATCAGTGAATGTGCCGGATACGAGTTTAAAAATCGGAATAAGGATAAATTATTTCTATATTCTGATCTGATTTTCTTCTAGAAGAGAAATGTACAGATTTTATTTTTAATCATAAGATGCTAAAATATAACAAATCTTTCCTTGGTTGTCCATTTCTGTTGCTGACTCCTCCATCTTATAGAGGATTTATGGAAGAAAAGGGGCTGCAGAGCGGTATTCTGTAAGAATTGATTGCTCCTGCACTGGCTCGCCTCCTCTTTTAGCAGCGCCTGGATTATACCGCTCTGCAGCCCCTTTCCTTCCATGATCAGTTCCCTGTCTTGGGCGGTCGGAGCCGGCGGTCGGTGCAGCGGCTTCTGGAGGATTTTCCTGGGCAGTTTCCAGCGTTGTACCTGCTAGCACAACTTGTGGGGTGAGCGCTGTAGACAATGTTTTGGTTGCTGTGCTCGGCCGATTCACACATGGAGCCCTGTCCTCTGTCCTTTTTTTAATATATTTTTATTAATTTTAATAAAACAATACATAGATAAAACAACCTGAAAATAGAAATTCAGCGTAAGATAGTGAAATCCGTTGTCCTTGTTATTTTTAGACGAGAGTGTCAGTGACCTCTTCAGCACAGCTTACAGTTTATACACAGATCATCGCGCATCAAGCGTTACATTTCAGGATATACCTATGGGCCGGTCCCTTGTATCCCTTTCAGTTCTACCCCACCAGCCCCCCTCATTCTCCCACTTCCAAACCTCCCAAGGTGCCTCGTAATTTTTCCGAAACATCTGTGTTTGTGCTGGTCCTACAAGTTCTTCATAATAAAAACCACTGCTTACATTGATCTTGGGTGCCAAGTGTCTACATCTACCCCTCTCCATACTGAGACCCCCAACATACTGAGTCCTTACACTTTTCCCCATCGATTTTGTGCCTTGCACTATCCCTCCCACTTTAAGCCCCCCTAAACCCCCCCATCTACAGCATTAGGCCCCCTAAAGCAATAGACCCCCTAAACCCCCCCTCCTACAGCAAAAGGTCCCCTAAACCCCCCCTCCTACAGCAAAAGGTCCCCCTAAACCCCCCCTCCTACAGCAAAAGGTCCCCCTAAACCCCCCCTCCTACAGAAAAAGGTCCCCCTCAACCCCCCCTACAGCAAAAGGTCCCCTAAACCCACCCTCCTACAGCAACGGGCCCCCTAAACCTCCCTCCTACAGCAACGGGCCCCCTAAACCCCCCCTCCTACAGCAACAGGCCCCCTAAACCCCTCCTACAGCAACGAGCCCCTTAACCCCCCCTCCTACAGCAATGGGCCCCCTAAACCCCCCTCCAACAGCAAGAGGCTCCATTAACCCTCCCCTCCAACAGCAAGAGGCTCCATTAATCCCCCTCCAACAGCAAGAGGCTCCATTAACCCCCCCCTCCAACAGCAAGAGGCTCCATTACCCCCCCTCCTACAGCAACAGGCTCCATTAACCCCCCCTTCCTACAGCAACAGGCTCCATTACCCCCCCAACAGCAACAGGCTCCATATTAACCCCCCCAACAGCAAGAGGCTCCATTAACCCCCTCCTACAGCAACAGGCTCCATTAATCCCCCCCCTCCTACAGCAACAGGCTCCCTAAACCTTCCCCTCTACAGCAATAGGCTCCCTTGACCACCATCTTCTTTAATAGGCCCCCTAACTCTAAGACTATACTAATAGCTCCAGCCCCCCTAAACACTGTCGAGTCATAGGCCCCCTAATCTCCAGACTACAATAATAGGCCTCCTAATCCCCAGTCTATAGCCTCTGCCTGCCCCTCCCCTGCAATCCCCAGACTATAGCCTCGGCTGCCCCTCCCCCACAATCCTAACTTTATATCCTCTGCCTGCCCCCCTCCCTCCCCTCACTTCACAGCATTAGGAACTCTGCAAGTGATTACCTGCTCCTGTGCCGCCGCCACCCGCCTCCTCCTCTTGCCGGAGCTGCAGCTCCTCCTCCGGTGTCCGTCATCCTCCTCCTGCTGCTGGCTCCGGTGAGTTCTCTTCCTCTGCGGCATCTATAGCTTTGGCCGCAACAGCATGGAGCTGATTGGCGCGCCTCTAACCCCGGAAGTGCAGGCGCCGGCAATTCCAGGGTCAATCAGCTCCCTGTTTACAGCACCCGCAGTCTATTTGTATGCGTGTCTTAAAGACGCAGTTAGGCTATGTGCGCACGTTGCGTAAATACATGCAGTTACGCTGCGCTTTGTAGCGCAGCGTAACTGCATGCGTCCTGCGTCCCCTGCACAGTCTATGGAGATTGTGCAGGGGCCGTGCGCACGTGGCGTCTTAGACCGCAGCGCTTCGGCTGCTGCCTGAAGCGCTGCGTTCAAGAAGTGACATGTCACTTCTTCCGTGCGCTTTGCCGGCAGCTCCTGCTCTGTCTATGGCAGGAGCTGCAGGCAGAGCGCATGGAATCGTCTTTTTTTTTTTTTCACTACGGACATTTCTGCAGCGATTTAAAGCGCACATGTGCTCTTCAGATCGCTGCAGTGAATGTACGCAACGTGCGCACATAGCCATACAGATAGATGGAGGTGCGCCTCTCCCCCCTCTCCCCCCTCCGAAAACACAGCGGATTTAATAGACTGTCTGACGGAGGGGGGGATGTAAAGGCCAAAAGGTGCCGCCCCCCGCAACCCGCCGCCCCAGGCATCGGACCACGGATGCCTAATGGTAAATACGGCCCTGCTGCAGGGCCGTGTAGCTAATCCTCCTGTGTGATACTGTCTGCTGAGTTGTGTATCTAATCCTATCCTGTGATACTATCTGCTGAGCTGTGTATCTAATCCTATCTTGTGTGATACTGTCTGCTGAGCTGTGTATCTAATCCTATCCTGTGTGATACTTTCTGCTGAGCTGTGTGTCTAATCCTATCCGGTGTGATACTATCTGCAAAGCTGTGTATCTAATCCTATCCTGTGTGATACTGTCTGCAGAGCCGTGAATCTAATCCTATCCTGTGTGATACTGTCTGCAGGGCTGTGTATCTAATCCTCCTGTGTGATACTGTCTGCTGAGCCGTGTATCTAATCCTATCCTGGATGATACTGTCTGCAGGGCTGTGTATCTAATCCTCCTGTGTGATACTGTCTGCTGAGCCGTGTATCTAATCCTATCCTGTGTGATACTGTCTGCTGAGCCGTGTATCTAATCCTATCCTGGATTATACTGTCTGCAGGGCTGTGTATCTAATCTTCCTGTGTGATACTGTCTGCTGAGCCGTGTATCTAATCCTATCCTGTGTGATACTGTCTGCCAAGCTGTGTATCTAATCCTATCCTGTGATACTGTCCGCTGAGATGTGTATCTAATCCTCATGTGTGATACTGTCTGCTGAACCGTGTATCTAATCCTAACCAGTGATGCTGTCTGCTGAGCTGTGTATCTAATCCTCTCCTGTGTGATACTGTCTGCTGAGATGTGCATCTAATCCTATCCTGTGTGATACTCCAGCTGTCCTTGGTGACACTTTAGACTTTTCTGGTCACCAACAAAATGGCTCTGCACTGTGACCCTACATTTCATTCTCTCTTATCTATTGGAAACCCCCAGATTGGGAGGGGGAGGTGACATCAAACACAGGAGAGCAGACTCCGCCCACTTTACTGCAGCTGTAATTCAGGCTTTTTCTACAGTGGGATTTCTGTAGGATTTCAGCAGCTGCTCCCCCTAGTGTTTAACAGGGGAAAATATCAAACTTTTTATTTTTTTTTTATATTTTGCTCAATTACAAACAAATAATAATATTTAATTAAAACATTATTACTTTACATTTTTTCAGTTATTGATTTTTTTGTTTTTGACGTCACCTTCCCTTTAAAAAGTTTACTAACCCCTTGTAAGAGCTCTGGGTTGTTCCAGATAGGTAAGTATTTAGAGATTCTATGTGAGAGTTCGTAATGTTTCCTTACTATCTTCCACGTTGCTATAGTGTCTCTAAACAGGGACGAGTGTTTTAATTGTGGAGGTAACGCCGACTGTCGTGTGTGTAACAGAGCCAAAAGGTCCCAGGGTTGGGCATGGTCCCTTTCAAAGGCTATTGCCGCATACTGTCCGGAGCCATGGATCCAATCCATCAAATATCTAGTTAGGCATGCTATATTGTATCCTCTAACATTTGGGAGGTTTAGACCGCCATTATCTAATGTCTTTAGAAGCCATCAGCTTCTTTAACCCTATTCATGGCTGTTTCTCTCTCCAGATAATATGCGAGAATGTTTTATTTAAAAATACTACGTCCCTATGTTTTAGGAGTAAGGGGAGGGTTTGTATATGGTACATTAGCTTGGATACCGACATCATCTTTATCAGATGCATTCTGCCTC
This sequence comes from Anomaloglossus baeobatrachus, assembly GCF_048569485.1. NCBI lineage: Eukaryota > Metazoa > Chordata > Amphibia > Anura > Aromobatidae > Anomaloglossus > Anomaloglossus baeobatrachus. The sequence continues at coordinate 957,437,038 of NC_134353.1, forward strand.
TCATATTTAGTGGAAGCTCCTGCCATCTTTTAAGATCTTCTGCTATGCATTTTAGCAGGGGTGGAAAGTTTAGGCCATATAGAGTTCCGGGGACCCTTCTGATTTTCACCCCTAAATAAGTTTTATAAATGACTTGGCTACTGAGATCCCTGCAAAAATCTGGGTTTGGAGCTGGTGTATACTGTTTCCCAATATAGAGCAACTCGCACTTTGTTGTATTGATCAAAAAACCCGAATATTCCCCAAATGCTCGCAAACTATACAGTATCCGCGGGACTTGGTTTATTGGGTCAGAGAGGAAGAGTAAGATGTCGTTTGTAAAAAATGTTGCTTGGAGTCGTTTTTTATTTATGGAGATACCTTGAAATATAGTCTGGCCCGACAACAGTCTCACCAGGGGTTCAAGTGCCAAATTGAAGAGCAGCGGGGAAAGAGGACAGCCTTGTCTGGTCCCTTAAAACAGCTGAAAGTGGGTCGACAAGAAAACAGGAATGTATACTTGTGCCTTTGGGGACGTGTATATTGCTCAGATATATGTGTAAAAGGATCCTGAGAAACGCATCTCATCTAATACTATATAAAGCCATGGCCACTCGATGTTATCAAAGGCTTTCTCAGCGTCTATTGTTAATAGTGCAGGGGTTTCTGTGTCTTTAGGCTTGAGGTTTACTCTCTCCAGGGCCAGGAGGACCTTTTGTGTCAAAATTGTTACTAATCGGTCTGCCATCATTTTGGACAGTATTTTTCTGTCTATGTTAATAAGGGATATTGGTCTTTATGACCCCAGGTTCAATGGGTCTTTCCCCTGTTTTGAATCAATTTTATGTATGCTAAAATCCCCTTTTGAAAAGTCTCTTTCCCCTCCAGATCATTTTTATACAAAGTCAGCAATATGGATGAGACTTCCTCTACCATAGTCTTATAGAATTCCCCGGTGCACCCATCGGGTCCTGGGGCTTTGTGATTATGTAAGGTTTTAATTGTCCGAGCAACATCCTCCCCGTGACTCCTGCGTTTAGGTATGTTCGGTGTTCTTCCGTCAGCGTAGATATATTCACCTTAGTTAGAATATTATTAGCAGGGATATCTCCATTCCCGTCAGTTGAATTAGAGATTCTTATAGTACAGTGGTACCTTGCTTAACGAGAACAATCCGTTCTGGGACTGTGCTTGTTAATCAAGGTACTCGTTCAGCAGAGCAAGATTTCCCATAGGAAATTATTGCAATGCTGACGATCCGTTCTACAACTTCTAAAATGTCCCATCCTGGTCCCCTATTCTATCATTCCACACATGCACAACCACACACACAAACTCACACAAACACACATGCACGCACACGCACATATTATAAGCTCGCCTTACCTTCCGTTCCATTGCCGGTCTGCTGGGACTTGCTGTTCTCTGGTACGGGGCCGGGCTGTGTATCGCGTTACCATAACGACGAGGCAGGAACTTCCCGGCCAGAGCGCTGACGTCAAAGGCAGAGCCGCTTGCCTCTGATTGGCCCGCGATCTGCCTTTCATTAGCGGTGACAGGAAGTTCCTCCCTCGTCGCTATGGATGCAGATACACAGCGTGGACTGGAGCGCAGCGGCGCACTACAGCACCCAAGAGGCCGGCGATGAAACAAAATGATATACCTGATGAAAGCATATTGTCTGCTGAAACGCGTTGTATTAATAGGAGCTTATAATTAATAAAATACAACATTTAATATCAGCAAGTGGTTCCTTATGCGCTACATCAGACCGAAAGAACTCTTTTCCATATACCCACTCCCTACCTGGGATTTCGGTAGTAGCTGCAAAGGACCTGCCAACCCATTATAGAATCCAGCTGGGAACTGGAGGATCGTGGAGGAAAACCTGAATCCCAAGGTGCCGGTGGAGTTCAGGAGCCGACAACGATACCATAAGTCTGGATTCAATAAGATTGGACACTGCAATCAGAACGGAGGAATACCCCGGACTGACACGCTTTCACTGGAGTTGTGCGGGCTCGCACAACCTGCAAAGGTGAGCAGTTCTAAATATCTATCCTAAATCTATCCACGGATGCTTCTCATATTGCGCCTGTCTCTCTATCTCTATTTCATTTAGGCGATGAAACAAAAGGTACACATATTATGTTATATTATATGCTCACCTTACCTTACCTTCCGTTCCATCGCAAGCCTCCTGGGTCTTGTAGTTCGCCGCGAGGATGTCGCGATGTACCCGGGAACTACAAGAACCATGAGACCGGCGGTGGAACGGAAGGTAAGGTGAGCATAATACTGTATGTGTGTGCGTGCGTGTGTGTTTGTGTGTACATGTGTGTGTTTGTGTGGACTTCAAGTGCGGGTCAGAGTGTGGTGGATGGACGAAACCGGAAGTGTGTGCAGTGAGAATTTCGCTCGTACAGCAAAGCTTTCTCGTAAAGCGGGTTACAAATTTACAGAAAGCTTTGCTTGTTAAGCGAAATTCTCGTTAAGAGGGTTACTCGTTAAGCGAGGTACCACTGTACGTTCCCAATATTTCAGTTATTTTCCTAGGGTCATTGTGGAGCTCCCCTTTGTGGCCTTTCATCTGTATAGGGCTTTATGGTATAAATCCTTTTCCTTACTAAATTTGCCATCAGCTTCCCTGATTTGTTCCCGAATCTATGTAAAGTGTTATTTTGGGCAGACCTAAACAATTCCTCCCTTTTTGTCCGCCCACATATTGAAAGCCCTCCACTCTGACTGCCAGTCCTCTTTGTTTTCTTTGTTCGGACTGTGCTGGAAAACTGTGTAGGTCCGTCCCACCCTCGCCGAGGCTTCATTGAAGTGGGTCTGAATCATTTTTTTTTTTTTTTTTTTTCTTTTCAAAGTGGAAACATAGGCAGTTATTTTGCCTCTTATTACGACCTTTGCTGTGTCCCAGAACAATAAGGGAGTACCCCATGTTGGCTATTGTGAAACAAAAACTTCGACCACCACTCATTGAGCTTTAACACAAAGTCTTCATTACCATGAAGGAAAGCTGGCTATCTCCACAAATAATCCAAGCCCTTCGGGTGGATGTCTGCCATCTCCACCACCACCGATGCATAATCAGATATCACCAAGTCATGTATAGAGACAGAGTGGAGTCCGCATGTCACATTGTTTGAAGCAAAAAAATAGTCGATTCGGGACCACAAATCATTTGCATGGGAATAGTGCGTGAATTCCCTATCCTGGGGATGCATATGTCGCCACACGTCGTGGAAAGCCGTGGTCTCTAGGAGGGGTTTAATGACTTTGTCCTGATTTTGTGGCGGTTTAGACCTGTAATTTGGGATTTTCCCATCTTCTGATGGCAGAACCACGATGTTGAAATCCCCTCCCACTATTGTGTTGGGGTGTGAGTGCTCTAGTTTAGCTCTCAACTGATGGAAAAATGGCTTATTGTTATCATTAGGGGCACAGACATTAAAAAATGTATGTGTCCCCTGAAACCTCTATCGTGACCACATGTAGTCTGCCCTCTATATCTGCATATGTATCTATAACTGGATGTTGTAATTTTCTGTGCACTAGTGTGATAACCCCAGCTTTATTTTTGATAGAAGGGGAGCCATATGCGTTACCCACCCACAACCTACACATCTTTTGTATGTCCTGTGCCTCTAGATAAGTCTCTGGTAAAAGCGCTATATCCGGTTTGAGGCGATTAAGATGGGGCAGAACTTTAAGTCGCTTCTGGGAGAACGTAGCCCTTTGACGTTCCAGTGACTATCCGAATGAATCAATCGCAAACAGTATACTTATACAAACTATATAACTGTTATACTTCCTTACTGCTGCTGTAAAATCATAAGATATCCTAGATTAAACACCTAAAACTAGCCTGTAGGCAACATTACAAACAGAAGGAATAACTTTCTCTTTTCTTCGTAACAATAGACAGAAGTGTCTTTTTTTTTTTTTTTTTTTCTTTCTTCAAACCCCCTTCTCAAACTGTTCCTAACTTCAGACTTCACTTCTTCCCGATCATGCCTCTGAGGCCCGTCATCCCCCTGTTACCTTTTAAACTGTAATTCAAAGAGAACGGAATGTCACAACTGTGGAAGAGGAGACAAGGAGAGAAAAAAAAAAGGAGGAGAGGATTGAGAGGGGAGGAGGGATTATTTGAGGGAGGAGAGGATAGAGAGGGGGGGGGAACTCCTTACACCGTCCACATTACCAACACTTCCATTAAGTCCACAGAGTCAGCTTATCCAACAGGTGGCCTGGTCTGCAGAGTCAGGTCCCTAAAGAGAGCTTTGGCTTGTATTGTTTTATTGCGCTTTTATTTAACTCTTGTTCCTGGGTCTCCACTTCAGTCACACCTCAGCCTATCTAGCAGGTGGCTTGCAGCACCACACAGCTAGGGAGAGCAGTGCTTTAGTAATCCACTTTGTTTGAACAATGTCTCAGCTTCTGGGAAGATCGCCCCCTAGCTTATATAGCCGGCAGCTTAGGCTGTTTTCAAATCAGCGGTTTTTTGCCGGTCGGCAAAATGAATATGACCAGATCCTCTTGATTGCATGTACAACGCATGCTACCGCAATTTTAATTTTACTGGATCCTTCTACCTTTTATGGCTATCGGCCGGCACTCAGCTAATCGGGAGTCAGCTGAGATCTCACAGGCCGCAGACGCTGCGATGGATGCAGGTTCAGCAGTCACTGGCTGCTGCCTATCACTTGTGACCCTGTGCGGGCCAAGTGATCAGAAGTTCAGCTGAGTTTAGATCAGCTGATTCCAGTGTAAGCCAATTCCGCTACATCCATCGTAGCATGTGTGGGCTGTGGAATTCAGCTGAGTTCGGCCGGCACTGGAGTCGGCTGATCTGATCTGAACTGAACTGATCTGAACTCCTGACCTCAAACCAGCAGAACAAGTAATCAGATCAGCTGACTCCAGTGTCGGCCAATTACTTGTTCTGTGTCCCCTGCATCTATCACAGCATGTGCGGGCTGTGAGGTCAGCTGAGTTCGGCCGGCACTGTAGTCATCTGATTTGAACTCTGCTGACCTCAGAAGCCCGCACACACGATGGATGCAGGGGGACACAGAACAAGTAATCGTCCGACACTGGAGTCAGCTGATCTGATTACTTGTTCTGCTGGTATGAGGTCAGGAGTAGGGATGAGTGAGCAGTAAAATACTCGGGTGCTCGATGGGCAAAGCCCATGTCTCTGGGTTGTTTTTTTTTTTAAATGAATAAAAAAAACAAAAAAACACATAACCCTAAAAAAAATGTGTGGGCTCCCACTGCATTTTTTATTTGCTAAGGGTAACCCAAGCAGCTACTGGCACCTAACCCCCACTGCTTGATGTTCTATTCATTAGCATTGGAAAATCCAGGGAAGACCTTTTTTTTATTTATTTTTTTTTTTTTTTTTAAACTTTTTTTGCCCAAAAACTAAAAAAAAAATCACATGGACTTTGCCCTATTTTTGTGTCCAGCCAGGTACAGCTGGCAGGTACGGGCTGCCCCCAACCCCAGCTGCCTATTTGTACCCGGCTGGGAACCAAAAATATAGGGAAGCCCTTTTTTTTTTTTGTTTTGTTTTTTTTTGTTTTAATTATGTCATGAAATAAAAAAAAAGACGACGTGGGCTTCACCCAATTTTTGTGTCCAGCCAGGTACAACTACGCAGTTGGGGATTGGAATCCGCAGCGCATGTTGGCCCAAGCTTTCTGGGCCCCCCGCTGCGAATTGCAGTCCACAGCTGCCACAGAAAATGGTGCTTCCATAGAAGCGCCATCTTCTGGCGCTGCCTCCAACTCTTCCAGCGGCCCTGGTAATAAGGGGTTAATACCAAGTTTTGTTTTTCGAGCTAGTATTAAGCCTGAGATTGTTAATGTCAGGCCAAGTTTGACCCGGCCATTAAGAAAAATAGTTTATTAGAAATAAATACACAGGCACACTTAGAGACTCCATCTTTATTACTCCCTCACACCCTTCCACGATCCTGGTCTTCTGTCGATGCAGCTCCACTATATCAGAAAGCACAGGGGAGGATCTGCTTTCTGGGCATGCTCAGTACAGAGAAACAGGATCCTGCCTACCAGAATGCGATGACTTCCGGTAAGCAGGATCTTGCTCATAGAACTACATTGCAGCTTGCGCCACAATGTGCAGGATCCAGTGAGATGCGGTATTTTTCTGGAGGTCAAAAACGCTACAAATAGCGTTTTTGAAACAAGGTAAAATACCGCAAATCAACGGATCCAGTATATGACGCATGCACAAACGCATCTTACTGCGATTCCTTTGAAAATGCATTGAAATGACAACGCATTTGTCAAGGAACCGGTCAGATGCGTTTTTGCGTTTTTATTTTTATGTCAGGCAAAAAAACGCTGATGTGAAAGTAGCCTTAAGGGTATGTGAGCACGCTGCGTTCTGTCAAGTGCAGAAAAAAATGCACCCTCTGGCATATTGTACAACTGTAAGCACTGTGTTTTACAAAAAAATGCATCCAAAACGCATGCATTTTGAATGTATTTTGGATGCATTTTTGACAGTGCAGTCTCACTCGGCTCTTTCACATCCCCATAGAGCATGGCTGGCTGCGAGACAGAGCTGCGCGATCAGAATAACCTCGGTTGAACTTCACCCAACTTCATTGTCATCGCACAGCTCTGTCTGTGTGTCGCGGCTTGATTTGCGGTCACCGGTGATGGACTCACAAATCCCCTGAGTGACTGAAGTGAGCCGCACAATCAGCGGTGCCGTCATTCAGGTTACCTGCGGCCGGCTGGAGTCCTCCACCCGAGACCGCCAATCACCTGAGTGAGGGCACCGCTGATCACGCGGCTCACTTCAGTCACTCGGGCAATTTGTTGTAACAGTTGGAGGATCCAGCTGTGGCCGCGGGTAACTTGAGGGACGTCATCGCTGATAGCGCGACTCACTTCAGTTGCTCTGTGGAGCTCACTGAGAGCGGTCATGGTCTGTGGCCGCTCGCTGTCAGCTTCCGATGTAGCAGAGCTGAAGACATCGTGTGGATTACGTCGGACCTGGTGGGCTGTTTGGGGAATAATACAGTGGTGAAATAGGGTGTTTTGGGGTGTTTTTTGTCTTTTATTTCAAATAAAGGATTTTTTGGGGGTGTGTGTGTTTTTTTTCTTTAACTTACAGATTAATCATTGGGGGTGTCTCATAGACCCCTGCCATGATTAAGCTGGGACTTAGTGGCAGCTATGCGCTGCGATTAACTCCTTATTACCCCGATTGCCACCGCACCAGGGCAATCGGAATGAGCCGGGTAGAGTCCTGGGACTGTCGCATCTAATGGATGCGGCAATTCCGAGCGGCTGCTGGCTGACATTTTTAGGCTGGGGGCTACCCATAACGTGGGGCTCCCCATCCTGAGAATACAAGCCTTCAGCCGTGTGGCTTTACCTTGGCTGGTATCAAAATTGGGGAGGACCACACGTCTTTTTTTTTTAAATTATTTATTTTACTGCACTATTTAGACCCACCCACTGGCGGGTGTGATTGGGTGCAGTGAGACAGCTGTCACTCAAGGTGGTGGCTCGTGTGAATGCAAGCAATCATAGGCGCCGGTGGGCGGGGGAAGCAGTGAATACGAGATGGAATAATGAGCGGCTGACATTTTCAAAAGCTGGGGGAGCCGCTGGAGCTTTTTGACAGCTGTGCAGCGCTGCGCCGGTGATCGGAGTATGAAAAAAAGAGGGCGAGACCGACTGACAGAGAGAGAAACTGACGTAGACACAGAGAGAGACTGACAGAGAAGGAAAGACCGACAGACCTGCGTTTTGTTTCTCAAAAAAGCATGCAGAACGCAACAAAAATGCAGTGCAAGCGCACAGCTAAACATTTTGGTTGCGTTTTGACACACCTGATTGATTTCAATGGGTGGAAAATGCAACCAAAACGCACAAAAGTGACATGCTGCTTTTTTAAACGCATCGATTTTGTCAAATATTTGGCACCCAAAACGCTGTGTTTAAAATAGCAACGTGCGCATGGAATTTGATGACTTCTCATAGACTTTGCTGGGGAAGCACAACACATGCATTTTGACAATGACACGCTGCAGTTTTAAATGCAGCCAAAACGCAGGAAAAAAACGCGACATGCGCACACAGCCAAATTTACACACCGTACTGCTCTGCAGCTCTATCCTGGGTCCCCGCCGTCACTACAGCCTCTCCACCTCCCCCAGTTTGATAATTTGTCCTACCGGCTGACCGTCAGTTTGCAAGCACACACGTGGAGTGAGGGTTAGGAGCTCAGTTAAGCTGCCGGCACCAACTTTATCACGCAGCCTGATGTCTCTGTCTCCAACGGGTCACTCCAGCGATGCTGTTACAGGCTCCCACTGAGCAGAAACCCTCTGCCACACGGTACGGATTGCCAGGAGATTCGGTCGGGGGCTTGCTGAGAGTGTTAGTGCTCCCACATTGTGATTCTGGGCGAGGGGTACCAAAAGTCATCCTTTTCTTTTTATAGAGTTTTTAGACTGTCAGTTTTATGGCCTCTTAAAGTATAATTCCTCTTATATTCCTTATATAAGGCAGCCATGGACACTGTGCTTATGGTGCCAGGTATGACATTCAGGATATAGTCAATATTATTAGCTAATTTCCTGTGTAATTTCTTTTTGAAATTGTGGTAGAGTTGTTTTGTTAATAAGACCATCACTATCTGGGCAGCACAACGATACTCCAGTCAGGGCCCTGAGTTTACCAGTAAAAACCAAGTTTAAAGGTTAAAGTGTTTAAAATTTACAAATCCTGTTTTATTGTTTTGACAGAAGATTGTGGCATAATAAAGAATACATCTGAAGAGCAATTCATTATCACAGAAAAACCTTCTGCCCTTCACACCCAAGATCCGTTACATGATGCTTGTAAACAATCTCATGATTCATCACAGAATGTTCAGCAAAATAAAAGCCACAAGAGGAGAGATCAACAACAAAGAGCTCGCACAGGGGAGAAGCCATATTCATGCTCAGAATGTGAGCAATGTTTTACTTGGAAATCACACCTTGATCGGCATATAAAAACTCACACGGGGGAGAAGCCATTTTCTTGTTCAGAATGTGGGAAATGTTTTAGTAAGAAATCATCTCATGATTTGCATATGATATCTCACACGGGGGAGAAGCCATTTTCTTGTTCAGATTGTGGGAAATGTTTTAGTAAGAAATCATCTCTTGATTCGCATATGAAATCTCACACGGGGGAGAAGCCATTTTCTTGTTCAGAATGTGGGAAATGTTTTATTTGGAAATCACAGCTTAATGAGCATATAAAAACTCACACGGGGGAGAAGCCATTTTCTTGTTCAGATTGTGGGAAATGTTTTAGTAAGAAATCATCTCTTGATTCGCATATGAAATCTCACACGGGGGAGAAGCCATTTTCTTGTTCAGAATGTGGGAAATGTTTTATTTGGAAATCACAGCTTAATGAGCATATAAAAACTCACACGGGGGAGAAGCCATTTTTTTGTTCAGATTGTGGGAAATGTTTTAGTAAGAAATCATCTCTTGATTCGCATATGAAATCTCACACGGGAGAGAAGCCATTTTCTTGTTCAGAATGTGGGAAATATTTTACTCGGAAATCATATCGTGATGAGCATATAAAAACTCATACAGGGGAGAAGCCATTTTGTTCAGAATGTGGGAAATGTTTTACTCGGAAATCATATCGTGATGAGCATATAAAAACTCATACAGGGGAGAAGCCATTTTATTGTTCAGAATGTGGGAAATGTTTTATTTGGAAATCACAGCTTAATAAGCATATAAAAACTCACATGGGGGAGAAGCGATTTTCTTGTTCAGATTGTGGGAAATGTTTTAGTAAGAAATCATCTCTAGATTCGCATATGAAATCTCACACGGGGGAGAAGCCATTTTCTTGTTCAGAATGTGGGAAATGTTTTATTTGGAAATCACAGCTTAATAAGCATATAAAAACTCACATGGGGGAGAAGCCATTTTCATGTTCAGATTGTGGGAAATGTTTTAGTAAGAAATCATCTCTTGATTCGCATATGAAATCTCACACGGGGGTGAAGCCATTTTCATGTTCGGATTGTGGAAAATGTTTTAGTAAGAAATCATCTCTTGATTCGCATATGAAATCTCACACGGGGGAAAAGCCATTTTCATGTTCAGATTGTGGAAAATGTTTTAGTAAGAAATCATATCTTGATTCGCATATGAAATCTCACACAGGGGAGAAGCCATATTCATGCTCAGAATGTGAGCAATGTTTTACTTGGAAATCACACCTTAATCAGCATATAAAAACTCACACGGGGGAGAAGCCATTTTCTTGTTCGGATTGTGGGAAATGTTTTATTCGGAAATCACACCTTGATCGGCATATAAAAACTCACACGGGGGAGAAGCCATTTTCTTGTTCGGATTGTGGGAAATGTTTTATTCGGAAATCACACCTTGATCAGCATATAAAAACTCACACGGGGGAGAAGCCATTTTCTTGTTCAGAATGTGGGAAATGTTTTATTCGGAAATCACAGCTTAATGCGCATATAAAAATTCACACGGGGGAGAAGCCATTTTCTTGTTAAGATTGTGGGAAATGTTTTAGTAAGAAATTATCTCTTGATTCGCATATGAAATCTCACACGGGGAGAAGCCATTTTTTTGTTCACAAATCCCTTTTTGTTGGAAAATTCACAGAAAGTAGAAGACATGTTTTTTTATTTAGAATGTGGGAAGTTATAGCATTAAATCAGATCTTGTCAGATATCAAATAATTCACACAGGGGAGAAGCCATTTTTATGTTCTGTATGTGGAAAGTGTTATCAGCCGAAATCACATCTGATTGCAGACGAAAAGCTCACAGAGCAAAAAAATATCCATAACATAAATTTTGTTAAACACGACAAAACTTGCACACAAGGAAGCAGACATTTTTTCGATTGTTTCGGTCAAATCCCCCAAAGGACGACATCTACAAGGAGCTTGTATGTTCTGCCCGTTTTTCCTCCATCTAGCAGATATTCCCCATTACTAATCCAGTTGTTGAACCAAGAAAAAACTGCTGACCTCATGAGGTTATCTCAGGTCAGTGCACCGATTCTCAAAAACGTGTGTTAGTGCAGTCACTGCTGTTCCAGTCAATGGGGAGCATTCTGTTCTTCATTGACTGGGGCAGTGAGTATCGTATCGTCGTGGGACCCCCTTATTGGATTATGCTGGACCGGGATTAGGGATTTACTTGGAAAATCAATTGGTGAATGAAAGTGTCTTTTTTTCTTTATTTCGTTAATTTTCCCTTTTGATGTACAGGTTAGCTTCTTGTAATCGTCATGGGACCTTGCTATATATTACATTGGACATTTTGTTTATAAATATTGAAATAAATTGGTGAACAAGGTCTGTATTCGGTGGGGGGGTGTTTGTACAAATAAAATGTATTTTTCTTGAATCAATGACTGGATTAGTAATGGGAGGTGTCTGATAGACACCCACCCATTACTAATACAAGGGCTTGATGTCAGCTGGCATTTCACGGCTGACATAAACCCCATTTATTACCCCGTTTGCCATCAGACCAGGGCAACGGGAAGCGGCGAGGCGCCAGGATTGGTACATCTAATGGATGCACCACTTCTGGGGTGTCTGCGACCCGCGATTTTTAGGTTGTGGAGGGACCAATAATCATGGGCCTCCCACCTCCCCAGCCTGAGAATGCCAAACCAGAGCTGTCTGCTTTACATTGACTGGTGATCCAATTTGGGAAGGAACCCACGTTTTTTATTTTACTTATTTAATTTTATTAAAAAATTTAAAATAACAGCGTGGTGTGCCCTCTATTTTGGACTCAAATCAAAAAGGTCCGTGGAGCCTCTGTTAGGAGCCTCGACCTTTGCTAGGTCCTTTTCGAAGGGATATCTGGCTATTTTCCATGTCGAGACTCCTAACAGAGGCTCTAGGGATCTTTTTGATTTGCATACTTCCCAGGGGGCAATGCACCTAGAGTTTCACTGTGTTGACCGCCTTTTCTGGCTGCCAGCAGTGTTTTCTCTGGCTGGGCTCCCTGAGATCAGTGATTGTTTCATCTTGCTCTATTTTGTATTAACAGCCAAAGTAGAGCTGCCACCTGTGGTCTGCAGGTTGCAGCTGTCAGCTTTACCTAAGGGCTCTCTCACTCATCCGGCTTTTCGCCGGTTTGACGGATGCGGAGCACACCAGTACGGTGTATACAGTACACTGGCAGCGCAAGAAGTGCCAGTCACATGCTGTCATGTGACCGGAGCATGTGAACCAGAAGTTGCGGCGCTGCCACTGTACTGTATTATACTGTTTTGGCGTGCTCCGCATCCGTCAAACCAGCGAAAAGCCGGATGTGTGAGAGCGCTCTTAGCTGGCTAACAAAAATAAGGGGGACATCACGTTTTTTGGGGAAAAATAATGAATTTGGAGCTAAGCACTCTTTAGAGCCTTTCATGTGGCACTAAAGGGTGCAAACTTACAAAATACAGGGGAGTGGGACATTATATATATGCTGCGCATTTATTTATCTAAAACTCCATGGTAAAAAACACGCATGTCACACGGACATCACGTGGACGACACATGGAGAAAAAGCACTCACATGACATACAGAATGACACTTGCATTTCACTCCAAGACAGTTTCAGGAGCAACAACGGAGCTATATTTTATACGATGTGACTGCACCCTAAAGCTGCAGAATTAATGGCACTATATAAGTGAGTAAAATAAATAAATTGAGAAACCGTGCAAAAAATAATACAACAGTTACTTTCCAGATAAAGTCGCATATTATACGAAAGTGATGATTGTTCTGTATGCAGTTGTCAATAAATATCACAAGTGGCAAGTAGAATCCGAATAACCTCTATATATTCAGCCATGAGCACAGAACATTGTACATTAATGTAGAATTGTATCCTAAATCTTGTTACCAATGAACAATTTGCTTTAAAGGATATGAGTTTATTCACCTGTTTTCCTTTTGATGGTCTGATATTTCATCAGAACCAGCGGAGTTGATATTGAGCTGGTCGGCATATTGTGAATAAATATACGAGTTTGTGACAATTTGTTAGCACATTTCCTAAGCTTTTAAAATTATCCTTCGGTTCGTGTACTACAAATAGGACTTTGAGGTTGTGGTCGAAGGATGATGTTACCACCATCATCAGGATAAAAAAAAAGCGTGGAATAGAAAAGCAGAGAGAAGCAGAGTCCATCTCTCACATTAGAGTGGTCGACCACTACCCTGACTCAGTTTTTCCATAAATGCTGAGGGATCGTGCCTCTAAGTTCCTCGTAAGTTGTTTTTGCCAGTTTCATGCTGTTTTATGCCTTTCTGCTTCTGTTCCAGCCCCCGGCATCAACTCTGCTGTCAGCCACCACCTCCTCTTCTCTTCTAGATTCTTATGCTTCCTTCTGACTACATTTCTCATCATCCCTTGTTCTGGGCTGCAGACCAGTGGTGAGAACAGACCTGTAAGGCTATGTGCTCCTAATCAGGGTTCAGATTGTTTTGGACACATGCTATTGCTGCGTACAAAATGCTGCATTGTACAGTACAAACACAGTGGATGGGATTTCTATTTCCGATGCCCACTGTGCTTGTTTTTCCTGCAGCATGACATGACCATGACCTGACCTGCGGGGCGGCTTCCTGAGGCCACAGCATGTCAATTCTTTGCCTTTTTTTTTTTTCTTCAATCTTTCCACACTTTTTTAACCCTTTTGGACAAATCATAACTCTACATATATAGTGCCTTAAATCCTACTTGAATGCTGAATCAAGTTCAGTTACTATGGCACTAGCCAAATTACTGTAGGGCTCTATAGGCAATTTATATGGCATCTACTGTGGCATTGCACACTATATTGGGTGCTTATTACTAATTTTCACTGCTGTGTTGCAAGTGTGTACCAACTCTGCTTATCTTGGTATTGATCACCACCCCGCAGTGTCCTTAAGGGGTTAATGGTGGTACTGACGTTTGTATTGCTATGGTATTGTTCATTGACTATTGTATTGAATTGATTCATTCAACATCACATATTGTGAGGATAGACATTGATACAACCATTGCTTGAAGGGATTTATACTAACCTATATATTGATTATTGTATCTTGGAGCATTGATTACCATCACAGAGGTCATTTTTCTTGTAATTTTAAATAGTTTTAATATTGTGTGTGTCAAATTCTTTGGACCCAATAAAAATTGTATAAATTATTTAAATTTTATCTATTGATGTGCGCCATTATTATGTGTGATCTTTTTCTGTCTTTTGGATTCTTTGCCACGGAGACGCAACTTTTCTCTGCAGAACATGGCAAAACACCGCAACTGCCTGACCCAAGATCGTAGGCACGAGTCCTGCGGAGGAGACTCGCGGCCACACAGGTCAGGACCCGCCACCTCCAGTACACAGTGGGTCCTGATCGTGTGCACATACCCTTACTCTTCCAAAACTCTTCTCACTTCACCCCTAAGGGGGCTTTACACGCTACAATATCGTTAATGTTTGGTCGCCGGGGTCAAGTTGTTAGTGACGCACATCTGGCGTCATGAACGATATCGCAGCGTGTAATACTTACCAGCGACCTTAGGCGACCTCAAAAATAGTGAAAATCGTTCACCATGGAGAGGTCGTCCCAAAGTCAAAAATCGCTAAGGGTTGTTTAGCGTTGTGGTTCATCGCTCATGCGGCAGCACACATCGCTATGTGTGACACCACATGAGCGAGGAACGTCTCCTTACCTGCCGCCGGCCGCAATGAGGAAGGAAGGAGGTGGGCGGGATGTTACGTCCTGCTCATCTCCGCCCCTCTGCTTTGATTGGCCGGCCGCTTAGTGACGTTGCGGTGACGTCGCTGTGATGCCGAACGTCCCTCCCCCTTGAAGGACGGATTGTTCGGCAGTCACAGCGACGACGCCGACCAGGTAAGTATGTGTGACGCTGCGTAGCGTTAATGTTCGCTACGGCAGCGATCACAAACAATCGCATGCGCGACGGGGGCGGGTACTTACACGGTCACTATCGCTAGAAATTGCTAGCTATATCGCTACCGTGTAAAGCCCCCTCTAGTGTTACACCATCAGCACAATCTACATAGGACACTGTTACAGAGGATAGAAAGACTGCGCAAAGCACCAGAACAGCAGCCCTGGCAATAAAGGTTATCCCCTACTAATCTGCACTGAGTAATGGATGGATAGGGAGACAGTTATGAATGTATTCATAATACAGCAGGGTGTATATACAGTGCACATGGTATAAACATGTATGTGTAGTGTGTGTGTATATAATATACATATATATATATATATATATATATATATATATATATATATATATCCTGCTATATACATACAGATACATAGAGGAGCTGTGTCTGCAGCAGCATGCACAGGAGCAGTGTGAGCTCAGTTACTTTTTTTCCATAAATGCTGAAGGATATTGCCTCTAAAGATATCCCTAAGCCGTTTTTGCCCCTAAGCACTTTTGATGGAGCCCCGCCTACCACATTAAGTCACACCCACATGGCAGTTTCCAGAGCTGTGATTTTGGGGAAACTTTGATGCGACGTCACAGGAAGTCAGGCGGTTCTCAGGCAGAGATCATGTGATCAGAAGAGCAGATCATTTTACAGATGGATTGGAGAAAGTATTTACTAAAGAGCTTATGTATGGCAGTTACTGCTCATGAAAAATATGAACTCCTCTAAAGAATATTTTAACTATTGTTCTTCTGTTAGTCACGACCATTTCAAACAATGTGTTCTCATGTAATAATGCTGGTGATGAGCATGAAATGTGTAAATAATTTTATTTGCTGTTTCACCCCTGTGAAATCCTTTGATAGTGGCCCCCACTAGTTGTCTCCCTTAATCCTGACCTCCGGCTGTTAGTGACTCCGCAGCCTTCCGGCATCTCCTGCATTACATGGAAGATAATGGAAGTGCAATTTTCAAAACAAAATTTTTTTTTCGTTAGGAAGTTAGAAGGGTTCAAAGTTCATCAGCAATTTTTCATTTTTTCAACAAAATTTACATAAAAAAAAAATATTTAGGTACCACATCACATTTGGAGCAATTTGAGAAAATACTTAAAAGTGACCCCATTCTAAAATCTGCACCCCTCACTCTGCTCAAAACCACATCCAAGAAGTTTATTAACCCTTTAGGAGCTTCACAGCAACTAAAGCAATGTAGAAGAAAAAAATGAAAATTTTACTTTTTTACACAAAAATGTTACTTTAGCCATAAAAATCAGCATTTTCACAAGGGTATCAGGAAAAAATGCACCATGAAACGAATTGTGCAATTTCTCCTGAGTACATGGATACTTCATATGTGGTGGAAAGTAATTGTTTGGGTGCACGGCGGTGCTCAGAAGAGGAGAGCCATTTCACAGCAAAATTGGTTGGAATTATTAGCGGATGCCATGTTGTGTTTGGAGACCCCCCAAGGTGCCTAAACAATGGAGCTCCCCCACATGTGACCCCATTTTGGAAACTAGACCCCCCCATACAAAAAAATATTAGTTTGGCAAAATAAAAAATATGGACGTCAGTAAAAAAAAAAAAATATGAGCGCCTGCAACTGACATGAAGGCAAGTGCCACACGTGAAAGCGATGCACGAATCTCGCATCGCATCATCCGGCACAGCCGCACACTCCTGTCTGGAAGAGAGCGACCGTGCCGGATGATGCGATTTGAGACTCGTGCATCGCTCTAACGTGTGGCTCTGGGCTGATCCTTACAATATTCAGTAAAAAATACTGTAGTTGACGATTACTACAGTATCATTTTACTGGCCATAAACTAAGTTTTTGTATTTTTTTCATAGTTTACAGAAAAAAAATCAGGACAAAAAGGGGGGGGGACTAGGTGGGATGGAAAAAAAAGATGGAGGATGGAAGAGTCCACGGCGGAGGATGGGAGAGGGCGGGCAGCAGATCAGGGTGAGAGGTGGTGGAGGGGGCAGCAGATGCAGGAGGGTGACAGGGGGCAGCAGTTGCAGGAGAATGACAGGGGGCAGCAGATGCAGGAGGTTGAGAGGGGGCAGCAGATGCAGGAGGGTGAGAGGGCAGCAGATTCAGGAGGGTAAGAGGTGTGAGAGAGCGGACAACAGATCAGGCAGGGGGGCAGCGGCTGATGGGGAGAGCGTTGGCGGATGCAGGGGGGGCAGCGGCTGATGGTGAGAGCGGTGGCAGATTGGAGGCAGTAGCGGCGGTGGATCGGGGGTGGTGACTACTGCTGCTGCGGCACGACTGAAAGGAGGAAGAGGCGGGGCAACGGTGGATCGGGGGCACTTACCAAATGGCACTTGCAGGGATCACTCTCCTCAGCTTTCACAGATGGACTGAAGCTGAAGGGAGTGGTCACCTACAGGTCACCGGCCCCAGATCCAAGATGATTGGAAAGATCGGTCACAAGGCCGATCTCTCCAATCAGAGCTGGGGGCGAGTGAAACAAACAAACAAAGTTCACCCAGCTCCAGTCAGTGATCAGTGCTATAGCTGCACTGATCATGGCTGGATTTCAATCTTGCAGACATTTTCAATGGCTGAAACATCACAGTGGCTGTGATTTCCTGAGCGGCGTTTGTCAGCCAATCACAGCCTATGTAGGTCTGGGGGGGAGACACTACCCCTCCTGAGGTCAGGCAGAGGTCCCCTCCTCCCCGAATCTAAGGTTTTTGTACACCGATCACAGCCAACGGGGCTCCGGGGCCCTGATTTTGCCATGACGTACTGGATACGTCATAGGTCGTTAAGTACCAGGTCACCATGACGTACCCAGTACGTCATGGGTCATTAAGGGGTTAAAGACTGGAGCTATTATTCTCCTACTTTTCAGTGTTACTGGATCACTCAGAGCCTGTACACATTACAGAGCAGAATTATTGAAAACCGAAGTAGATCAAAAGAAACAACCGTGCATAACACCAAAAAATAAATATATGTATAACAAGTGCATATTGTATAAAAAGTGTATGGGCTTTAAGGATGTAATGGACCTGCAGAATTTAACAATAGAGACACAGAATTGTTGAAAAAAATTCTACAGAGAACCGATGAGGTAAAAAAGAACTTCTGTTCTGTTCTTCAGTCTGTCAGTGCCCCTGCAGTCTATGTTGCGCTGCTCTGGCAATCCCTGCAGTGACTCACACAGCAGTGTGCGAGCAGCTGCGGGATGACGAGCGCCAACATCAGGAGGTTAGGTCAGATCATTACCTGATGTGATGATCTCTGCTGAACTCATGATGTCAGCACTCGTCACTGACTTCCATGACGCCGCGCTCTCCCATATAGTCTCACGGGCGGCCCGAGACTGTGACTAGCGGTGACGTCAAGGGTTCACGGCACAGTTCACGTGAGAACGCGGGGGCCATGGAACTCAGTGACAAATGCTGACATCACGAGTTCAGTGGCGTTCATCAACGCAGGTAATGAACTCAGCTAGCCTCATGACGTCAGTGCTCGTTATGCCCTGCAGTGACCTGGCCTGACCTGATGTTCGCTCAGGTCACTGCACAGCTCTCCCAGCCAATAGGGAACATTCTGTTCTTCATTGACTGGGACAGTGAGTATGGTATGGATTGTCGTGGGATCCCTATATTGGATTACGCCAGACCCGGATTTGTTTTTTCTTTTCAATAAATTGGTGAAAGAGGGAATGTTTTGGGGAGTGTTTTTTAAGTTAAAAAAATTTTTGTTGTCCATTTTTTTTATTATTGACTGGGTTATTGATATTGTGAATCTGATAGATGCAGTGACATCACTAATGCCAGGGCTTGATGCCAGGTGACATTACACAGCTGTCATCTGAGAATACCAGACCACAGCTGTCCACTTTACCTTGGCTGGTGATCCAATTTGGGGGAACCCCACATTTTTTGTTTTAAATTATTTATTTATTAAACAATTATTTAATTTATTTTAAAACAATAGCGTGAAGTGCCTTCTGTTTCAGATTCCAGCTAGGGGGAAGCTGCCAGCTGTGGTCTACAGACTGCAGCCGTGTGCTTTAGCCTAGCTGGCTACAAAAAATAGGGGGGACCCCACATCACTTTTTTTAATTATTTATTTATTTTTGGTAAAACACAAGGCTAAGCACCCTTTAGTGCCACATAAAAGGCACTAAAGTGTGCAAGGTTACAAAATGCAAGTGAGTGGGACATTATATATGTCTATCTATCCAGCTATCTATCTTTCTAGTTTTGACTGCATGTAACCCTCCTTCCATTTATTTTTGCGGTACGCAACTAAACCCTAAAAAAAAGGAAGGCATAGGGATGTAAAACGGACTGTATACAGAAAGGCAAGGATGCGGTTGTGACACTGATGTGCATTGTTTAAAAAAATTAGCCCTATGAGCTGAGTCATGGTTGATGCAGGAAGTCCCCATCACAAGGGCCTCCAATGACAAAGAGTAGTTATGCTGGAGTAGGAGTACTATCCTGGTTTGTCCACCCCTGCACAAATGTGCATAGTGTTTACATAAATTAGCCCTATGGGCTGTCATGGTTGATGCAGGAAAGAAATGACTTTATTTGGCAAGCGGGGGGAAGCCAAAATGAACATTTTGGGGGAATTTAGTTTGGCTTGCTCTCATCGGAAGGGATTGCAAACTGTGGAGAAATCCAGTCCTTGTTAAATGTAATCAGAGTAAGTCATTCTGCATTATCTGTGGAGAGACGTGAGCGCCTATCAGTGATAATTGCCGCAGCAGAACTTAAAACACACTCTGACATCACACTAGCAGCCGGACAGGCAAGCACCTCCAAGGCGTATAAAGAGAGGTCAGGCCAAGTGTTCAGCTTGGACACCCAATAATTAAAGGGAACTCACGCTTTAGAAAGGATACACGTATGGTCACTTAAGTACCCTTTGACCAGGGGTGGGGAACCTTTTTTCTGTCGGGGGCCATTTGGAAATTTCTACCAACCTTCGGGGGCCGCACAAAATTATCAATGTTTAAATGACCCTGCTATATTGGGTGAAGCAATTAATTAACTGGGGGCATGGGGCTGGGGGCACAGACACCACACGCGGGGCTGGGGGCACAGACACCACACGCGGGGCTGGGGGCACAGACACCACTGTGGGGATGCACAGACATCACTGTGGGGAGGCACAGACATCACTGTGGGGAGGCACAGACATCACTGTGGGGAGGCACAGACATCACTGGGGGGAGGCACAGACATCACTGGGGGGAGGCACAGACATCACTGGGGGGAGGCACAGACATCACTGGGGGGAGGCACAGACATCACTGGGGGGAGGCACAGACATCACTGGGGGGAGGCACAGACATCACTGTGGGGAGGCACAGACATCACTGTGGGGAGGCACAGACATCACTGTGGGGAGGCACAGACATCACTGGGGGGAGGCACAGACATCACTGGGGGGAGGCACAGACATCACTGGGGGGAGGCACAGACATCACTGTGGGGAGGCACAGACATCACTGTGGGGTGGCACAGACATCACTGGGGGGAGGCACAGACATCACTGGGGGGAGGCACAGACATCACTGGGGGGAGGCACAGACATCACTGGGGGGAGGCACAGACATCACTGGGGGGAGGCACAGACATCACTGGGGGGAGGCACAGACATCACTGGGGGGAGGCACAGACATCACTGTGGGGAGGCACAGACATCACTGGGGGGAGGCACAGACATCACTGGGGGGAGGCACAGACATCACTGGGGGGAGGCACAGACATCACTGGGGGGGGGCTGCACAGACATCACTGTGGGGAGGCACAGACATCACTGGGGGGAGGCACAGACATCACTGTGGGGAGGCACAGACATCACTGGGGGGAGGCACAGACATCACTGGGGGGAGGCACAGACATCACTGTGGGGAGGCACAGACATCACTGTGGGGAGGCACAGACATCACTGGGGGGGGCTGCACAGACATCACTGGGGGGGGGGGCTGCACAGACATCACTGGGGGGGGGCTGCACAGACATCACTGGGGGGGGCTGCACAGACATCACTGGGGGGGGCTGCACAGACATCACTGGGGGGGCTGCACAGACATCACTGGGGGGGCTGCACAGACATCACTGGGGGGGCTGCACAGACATCACTGGGGGGGGCTGCACAGACATCACTGGGGGGGCTGCACAGACATCACTGGGGGGGCTGCACAGACATCACTGGGGGGGGCTGCACAGACATCACTGGGGGGGCTGCACAGACATCACTGGGGGGGCTGCACAGACATCACTGGGGGGGGCTGCACAGACATCACTGGGGGGGGCTGCACAGACATCACTGGGGGGGGCTGCACAGACATCACTGGGGGGGGCTGCACAGACATCACTGGGGGGGGCTGCACAGACATCACTGGGGGGGGCTGCACAGACATCACTGGGGGGGGGCTGCACAGACATCACTGGGGGGGCTGCACAGACATCACGGGGGGGGCTGCACAGACATCACGGGGGGGCTGCACACACGACTGGGGGGGTGCACACAGGACTGGGGGGGTGCACACAGGACTGGGGGGGTGCACACAGGACTGGGGGGGTGCACACAGGACTGGGGGGTGCACACAGGACTGGGTGATGGGCTGCACATAGGATTGTGTGGGGGTGCACACAGGACATTGGGGGGCTGCACACAGGACTGGGGGAGGGGTGCACACAGGATTGGGGGGTGCAAACAGGACTACTGGGTGATGGGCTGCACACAGGACATTGGGGGTGTTACGGGGGGCTATCTGATAAGAACCTAAAGGAGTATCAGACAGTCAGGGTCCACCGTGCAAAGACTCTGCTGCAGACTATGGCAGAGTGCAATACCTCTGTTAACTCACAGAAGGATATAATAAGTAAGTAAAGCAATTCCTCCCTTACTTGGAGGGTGTGTGGAATGATCTCTGTTAATAATCACAGAGACAAATGCAATGTGTGCAAAATGGCACCTACCTAGGTCCGCTCTTCTAGTGGTGCAAAAGAGACGAACAGCAGCGTAAGCCGCACAAAGCTCCTACCTGCGTTCGCTCCACTAGTGTGCGAGGACACGAACCACTAGATATGGCACCTGCCTAGGTCCGCTCTTCTAGTGGTGCAAAAGAGACGAACAGCAGCGTAAGCCGCACAAAGCTCCTACCTCTGTTCGCTCCCCTAGTGTGCGAGGATACGAACAACTGCCAGACGCAGTATAAGGAACGTTACCCTAGCGGCAACGTCCACCTACGAGTAGAATCACAAGGCCCAGCCAGACCATGTGCCTCAGGCACCTGCCTATGTCCGCTCCCCTAAGAGGTAAGGATACGGACAGCAGCCGAAGCTGTAAGGTATAAGAACGCTACCCTGCCGGTAGCGCTCACCTAGCATAGACAGAGGAATGCCTAGAGGAACGCGCACAGAGCGTCTACTCATATGCATGAACCAAGAGGACTGAGCACCATGCGGCGTGTGTCAGGGTCTTATATAGACTCTGTGCCTCATCCAAGATGGAGGACACCAGAGCCAATCCGCTGCCAGAACGACAGGAGTGACGTCATGCTGGCCTATCACCGAGCAAGCCGTCACAAGCACATGACCAGCGACCAATCGGCATAGAAGGTGTCAGAGACATGTGATCTCGTGTCAGCGATGATGTCACCCGCACATGTGCAATGGCTCCAAGATTGGACTTAGTCTCCGGCGCTCGCACATGTGCAGTAGCAAGAAATCTGGACTTAGTCTCCAGCGCTCGCAGCAACCGTAACAGTACCTCCCCCTCAAGGGCCCCCCTCCCGGCGACGCAGGTAATTGGCAACTAAGTCGGGAGCATGGACAGCCTCCTCAGGCTCCCAAGAGCGATGTTCCGGGCCATAGCCCTCCCAATCTATCAAGAAGAACCTGCGTCCTCTAACCATCTTAGAACCAACTATGGCTCGTACCTCATAGCTAGAGCGAGAGGAATCAGAGGCAGGAGAGTGCACTTCACGAGCGTGAGGTAAAATAGCCGGCTTTAGCAGTGAGACATGGAATTTGTCATGAATCCTAAGATGGACAGGTAACTTCAATTGATAGACTACAGGATTTACCTGTCGAAGAACCTCATAAGGACCCAGGAAGCGAGGAGCAAATTTGACAGAGCTCACTCTAAGTCTCACGTGTTTTGCAGAGAGCCACACAAAGTCCCCTGGAGAAAAGACAGGAGCCGGGCGACGAAACCGATCGGACACCGTCTTCATACGGTCCTTAGCTGCTTGGATCGACTCTTGAGTCCGATCCCAAACCTCTCTGGCATTAGTTGCCCAGTCGGCCACAAGAGGAGGAGGTGCAGCGGCGGGAAACGGTACCGGTACCCTAGGGTGTTGCCCATTATTGAGTACGAACGGTGTCTGCCCAGTTGCCTCAGCCAGCGAATTGTTAAGGGCAAATTCTGCCCAGGGTAGGAGGGAGGACCAGTTATCGTGGTTCTCAGCAACAAAGTGTCGAAGGTATATAATCATAGATTGATTGGTACGTTCAACCAAACCATTAGTCTCCGGATGGTATGCCGAAGAGAGATTCAACTCAATTTGCAGAAGGCTACAAAGATCTCGCCAGAAACGGGAAGTAAATTGTGGGCCTCTATCACAAATGATACGATCTGGCATCCCGTGAAGCCTAAAGACATGCTTGAGGAATAGTTTGGCTAGTACCCTGGAAGATGGGATTCTCGATAACGGTACGAGATGAACCATCCGGGAGAAATGGTCCGTAATGACCCACACAAATCTATGTCCCTGTGAACATGGAAGATCACCTACAAAGTCCATGCCTACCACCTCCCATGGTCTATCTGGCACTGGTAAAGGATGCAAGAGCCCAGCCGGTCTCTGCCGTAATGGACGGTTGCGAGCACACGAGTAGCAGGAACCGACATATCTCTTGACGTGGCTGGCTAAGTGTGGCCACCAATACCACCTCTCCAGTAACTCTCGTGTCCGCCTAATACCAAAATGCCCACCCACCTTTGAGGTGTGGGCCCATGACAGTATATCATTCTGTCGATCAGGCGGAACAAAGGTCTTGCCCGGTGGGATTTGGTCTAACGTCACAGGGGAGAGCGTATGAAAAACCCTGGAGGGAAGAATAAGACGAGGTTCGTCAATCTCTTCCTGGGTAGAAAGCATAGAGCGAGACAGGGCGTCTGCCTTGTTATTCTTACTCCCAGACAAATAGTTGATGGAGAAGTGAAAGCGGGAGAAAAACAAGGACCAGCGGGCTTGGCGAGGATTCAGACGCTGAGCGGTTTGTAAGTACGTCAGATTCTTATGGTCTGTATAGACCTGGAAAGGATGTTTCGCTCCTTCCAGCAAGTGACGCCACTCCTCCAAGGCTAATCTCAAGGCGAGCAGTTCCCTATCCCCAATGGTATAGTTTCTCTCTGCCGGTGAAAAGGTTTTAGCAAAGAAGAAACACGGCCTTTTTCTACCTGCACCGTTCTTTTGATACAAGACCGCACCAGCACCCACTGAAGAGGCATCAACCTCTAAGAGGAAGGGCTTACTCTCATCGGGTCTTTGAAGAACGGGAGCAGTTGAAAAGTGTCTTTTTACTGCCTCAAAAGCCTGAGATGTCTCAGTAGACCAGGCTTTGGGATTAGCACCTTTCTTAGTCAAGGCCACCAAAGGGGCCACCAAAGTAGAAAAATGGGGTATGAACTGCCTGTAATAATTTATGAATCCTAAGAAGCGTTGCACCGCCTTCAAGGAATGAGGTTCGGACCATTGCAGGACAGCAGAGAGCTTCGCAGGATCCATAGCCAGACCCTCTTGTGAGATAATGTAACCCAAAAAAGGCAATGAGGACTGCTCGAATACACATTTCTCGAGTTTAGCAAACAATGAGTGCTCCCTTAAACGGGAAAGGACACGAACGACATCCTGACGATGAGTCTCCAGATCAGGAGAAAAAATCAGGATGTCGTCCAGATACACCACTACTGAGGATAACAGTAAATCCCTGAACACATCGTTTTCGAAGTCCTGAAATACTGCGGGTGCATTACATAACCCAAAAGGCATGACGAGGTATTCATAGTGACCGTCTCGGGTGTTAAAAGCGGTCTTCCATTCGTCACCCTTTCGAATTCGTACCAAGTTATACGCACCCCGCAGATCCAACTTCGTAAAAACTTGAGCTCCTCTCAGTCTGTCAAAGAGCTCCGAAATTAAAGGTAATGGGTATTTGTTCTTTATTGTGATTGCGTTGAGACCCCTGTAATCTATGCAGGGACGCAAATCACCCTCTTTCTTCCGAACAAAGAAAAACCCAGCTCCCGCGGGAGAGACAGACTTACGAATGAACCCCTTCTCTAAGCTCTCTCTTATATAGGTCGACATGGCCTCCGACTCAGGTATCGACAGGGGGTAAACCCTGCCTTTAGGTGGAACCGAACCTGGGATAAGGTCTATGGCACAGTCATACGGCAATGGGGTGGAAGAACCTCAGCACCCTGTTTGGAGAACACGTCAGCGAAATCCAAATAGGGTGTAGGTATGGGAGAGAGATCAGTTGATGCAACCGCAACGACCTTAGGTGGTAAGGGAAGACATCGGGACTGACATTTCGAACCCCAACTAATAATGCTGTCAGACTCCCAGTTAATGTGAGGAGCATGAGTCCGAAGCCATGGAAGGCCCAGAAGGACGTCGTCTATACCCTCAGGCAAAACAAGAAAAGAAATCTCCTCTATGTGACCCTGAGACAGGGAAAGGCGCAAGGGAACTGTCCTCAATGTAATGGAGTCAGACAACATAGTTCCATTAACAACACGGACAGGAATAGGCGCATCTAACATGATAGAGGGAATATTGTGTCCCTTTACAAATCCTGAGGACACAAAAATCCCGTCAGCTCCGGAATCCACAAAAGCCATAATAGGCCATGTATTCTCAGATAACGAGAGCTGACCTGGGATACAACACTTAGAGGGTGCAGAAGACGTCTCTAGTAACCCCCCTCTAATGGTTACTAGGCCAGGGAGTTTCCCTGATGACTAGGACACTTGTTGGCATAGTGCCCAGCCTGACGACATACGTAACATATAGGAGGACCAGACTTGCATAGTCTGGAGAACGTATGACCTAACTCCATAGGAGTGGGAGATGTTTCAGATGCTGAGGAAGATGGTAGTGGACCCTCAACAACTGGAATAGCCCGATGCTTAGGGCGTGAGGAAGAGACCTCGAGTCTACGTTCCTTATGGCGTACATCGATCCTCGTTGCTACTGTGATCAAGTCCTCCAGAGAAGCAGGGACCTCACGAGTAGCAAGGGCATCCTTGACATAGCCTGCCAACCCTCTCCAGAAGATAGGAATCAACACCTTCTCTGGCCAATCTAGTTCTGCCACCAGAGTTCTAAAAGCAATGGCATAAGAACTAGTGGATAACGAACCCTGAGATAGATCTAACAGTCTCAGGGCCGCATCATGGGTAACCTGCGGACCCATGAATACCGCCTTAAGAGCATCAAGAAAGTCTTGATGTCTCAGAGTAACCACATCAGAGCGCTCCCATAGGGGAGTCGCCCATTCTAAGGCTTTGTCCTGAAGTAAGGAGATGATAAAGCCTACTCTGGACCTCTCCGTAGAGAAGCGAGAAGAGTTGACCTCTAGGTGTATCTGACACTGACTAATGAAACCACGACATGATCTGGCATCGCCAGAATATCTGTTTGGCAGAGCAAGTCGAGGATCATGTGCAGATGTCACCATGGTCTGAGGTTTATCCTCTATACTCTTGAGCCGTGACTCAAGTACATGTATGTAACGGTGTAACTGCTGATATTCTGCCATAACTGCCAGACCCTTGGCTCAGTCCTAATGTTACGGGGGGCTATCTGATAAGAACCTAAAGGAGTATCAGACAGTCAGGGTCCACCGTGCAAAGACTCTGCTGCAGACTATGGCAGAGTGCAATACCTCTGTTAACTCACAGAAGGATATAATAAGTAAGTAAAGCAATTCCTCCCTTACTTGGAGGGTGTGTGGAATGATCTCTGTTAATAATCACAGAGACAAATGCAATGTGTGCAAAATGGCACCTACCTAGGTCCGCTCTTCTAGTGGTGCAAAAGAGACGAACAGCAGCGTAAGCCGCACAAAGCTCCTACCTGCGTTCGCTCCACTAGTGTGCGAGGACACGAACCACTAGATATGGCACCTGCCTAGGTCCGCTCTTCTAGTGGTGCAAAAGAGACGAACAGCAGCGTAAGCCGCACAAAGCTCCTACCTCTGTTCGCTCCCCTAGTGTGCGAGGATACGAACAACTGCCAGACGCAGTATAAGGAACGTTACCCTAGCGGCAACGTCCACCTACGAGTAGAATCACAAGGCCCAGCCAGACCATGTGCCTCAGGCACCTGCCTATGTCCGCTCCCCTAAGAGGTAAGGATACGGACAGCAGCCGAAGCTGTAAGGTATAAGAACGCTACCCTGCCGGTAGCGCTCACCTAGCATAGACAGAGGAATGCCTAGAGGAACGCGCACAGAGCGTCTACTCATATGCATGAACCAAGAGGACTGAGCACCATGCGGCGTGTGTCAGGGTCTTATATAGACTCTGTGCCTCATCCAAGATGGAGGACACCAGAGCCAATCCGCTGCCAGAACGACAGGAGTGACGTCATGCTGGCCTATCACCGAGCAAGCCGTCACAAGCACATGACCAGCGACCAATCGGCATAGAAGGTGTCAGAGACATGTGATCTCGTGTCAGCGATGATGTCACCCGCACATGTGCAATGGCTCCAAGATTGGACTTAGTCTCCGGCGCTCGCACATGTGCAGTAGCAAGAAATCTGGACTTAGTCTCCAGCGCTCGCAGCAACCGTAACAGTACCTCCCCCTCAAGGGCCCCCCTCCCGGCGACGCAGGTAATTGGCAACTAAGTCGGGAGCATGGACAGCCTCCTCAGGCTCCCAAGAGCGATGTTCCGGGCCATAGCCCTCCCAATCTATCAAGAAGAACCTGCGTCCTCTAACCATCTTAGAACCAACTATGGCTCGTACCTCATAGCTAGAGCGAGAGGAATCAGAGGCAGGAGAGTGCACTTCACGAGCGTGAGGTAAAATAGCCGGCTTTAGCAGTGAGACATGGAATTTGTCATGAATCCTAAGATGGACAGGTAACTTCAATTGATAGACTACAGGATTTACCTGTCGAAGAACCTCATAAGGACCCAGGAAGCGAGGAGCAAATTTGACAGAGCTCACTCTAAGTCTCACGTGTTTTGCAGAGAGCCACACAAAGTCCCCTGGAGAAAAGACAGGAGCCGGGCGACGAAACCGATCGGACACCGTCTTCATACGGTCCTTAGCTGCTTGGATCGACTCTTGAGTCCGATCCCAAACCTCTCTGGCATTAGTTGCCCAGTCGGCCACAAGAGGAGGAGGTGCAGCGGCGGGAAACGGTACCGGTACCCTAGGGTGTTGCCCATTATTGAGTACGAACGGTGTCTGCCCAGTTGCCTCAGCCAGCGAATTGTTAAGGGCAAATTCTGCCCAGGGTAGGAGGGAGGACCAGTTATCGTGGTTCTCAGCAACAAAGTGTCGAAGGTATATAATCATAGATTGATTGGTACGTTCAACCAAACCATTAGTCTCCGGATGGTATGCCGAAGAGAGATTCAACTCAATTTGCAGAAGGCTACAAAGATCTCGCCAGAAACGGGAAGTAAATTGTGGGCCTCTATCACAAATGATACGATCTGGCATCCCGTGAAGCCTAAAGACATGCTTGAGGAATAGTTTGGCTAGTACCCTGGAAGATGGGATTCTCGATAACGGTACGAGATGAACCATCCGGGAGAAATGGTCCGTAATGACCCACACAAATCTATGTCCCTGTGAACATGGAAGATCACCTACAAAGTCCATGCCTACCACCTCCCATGGTCTATCTGGCACTGGTAAAGGATGCAAGAGCCCAGCCGGTCTCTGCCGTAATGGACGGTTGCGAGCACACGAGTAGCAGGAACCGACATATCTCTTGACGTGGCTGGCTAAGTGTGGCCACCAATACCACCTCTCCAGTAACTCTCGTGTCCGCCTAATACCAAAATGCCCACCCACCTTTGAGGTGTGGGCCCATGACAGTATATCATTCTGTCGATCAGGCGGAACAAAGGTCTTGCCCGGTGGGATTTGGTCTAACGTCACAGGGGAGAGCGTATGAAAAACCCTGGAGGGAAGAATAAGACGAGGTTCGTCAATCTCTTCCTGGGTAGAAAGCATAGAGCGAGACAGGGCGTCTGCCTTGTTATTCTTACTCCCAGACAAATAGTTGATGGAGAAGTAAAAGCGGGAGAAAAACAAGGACCAGCGGGCTTGGCGAGGATTCAGACGCTGAGCGGTTTGTAAGTACGTCAGATTCTTATGGTCTGTATAGACCTGGAAAGGATGTTTCGCTCCTTCCAGCAAGTGACGCCACTCCTCCAAGGCTAATCTCAAGGCGAGCAGTTCCCTATCCCCAATGGTATAGTTTCTCTCTGCCGGTGAAAAGGTTTTAGCAAAGAAGAAACACGGCCTTTTTCTACCTGCACCGTTCTTTTGATACAAGACCGCACCAGCACCCACTGAAGAGGCATCAACCTCTAAGAGGAAGGGCTTACTCTCATCGGGTCTTTGAAGAACGGGAGCAGTTGAAAAGTGTCTTTTTACTGCCTCAAAAGCCTGAGATGTCTCAGTAGACCAGGCTTTGGGATTAGCACCTTTCTTAGTCAAGGCCACCAAAGGGGCCACCAAAGTAGAAAAATGGGGTATGAACTGCCTGTAATAATTTATGAATCCTAAGAAGCGTTGCACCGCCTTCAAGGAATGAGGTTCGGACCATTGCAGGACAGCAGAGAGCTTCGCAGGATCCATAGCCAGACCCTCTTGTGAGATAATGTAACCCAAAAAAGGCAATGAGGACTGCTCGAATACACATTTCTCGAGTTTAGCAAACAATGAGTGCTCCCTTAAACGGGAAAGGACACGAACGACATCCTGACGATGAGTCTCCAGATCAGGAGAAAAAATCAGGATGTCGTCCAGATACACCACTACTGAGGATAACAGTAAATCCCTGAACACATCGTTTACGAAGTCCTGAAATACTGCGGGTGCATTACATAACCCAAAAGGCATGACGAGGTATTCATAGTGACCGTCTCGGGTGTTAAAAGCGGTCTTCCATTCGTCACCCTTTCGAATTCGTACCAAGTTATACGCACCCCGCAGATCCAACTTCGTAAAAACTTGAGCTCCTCTCAGTCTGTCAAAGAGCTCCGAAATTAAAGGTAATGGGTATTTGTTCGTTATTGTGATTGCGTTGAGACCCCTGTAATCTATGCAGGGACGCAAATCACCCTCTTTCTTCCGAACAAAGAAAAACCCAGCTCCCGCGGGAGAGACAGACTTACGAATGAACCCCTTCTCTAAGCTCTCTCTTATATAGGTCGACATGGCCTCCGACTCAGGTATCGACAGGGGGTAAACCCTGCCTTTAGGTGGAACCGAACCTGGGATAAGGTCTATGGCACAGTCATACGGCCTATGGGGTGGAAGAACCTCAGCACCCTGTTTGGAGAACACGTCAGCGAAATCCAAATAGGGTGTAGGTATGGGAGAGAGATCAGTTGATGCAACCGCAACGACCTTAGGTGGTAAGGGAAGACATCGGGACTGACATTTCGAACCCCAACTAATAATGCTGTCAGACTCCCAGTTAATGTGAGGAGCATGAGTCCGAAGCCATGGAAGGCCCAGAAGGACGTCGTCTATACCCTCAGGCAAAACAAGAAAAGAAATCTCCTCTATGTGACCCTGAGACAGGGAAAGGCGCAAGGGAACTGTCCTCAATGTAATGGAGTCAGACAACATAGTTCCATTAACAACACGGACAGGAATAGGCGCATCTAACATGTGTGAGGTATCAACCGGCTGTATTACAAAAGGCCGGTATGTTTTGCAGAAGCGTGGGTGCTCTGCAATGTGAAACTGGCTGGGACCTGTGGTTCCACAGGATTGCATTCATGCAGAGCCATGGAAGGGTGTGTGATGCTGATTACACACTCCTTACCACCTGTGGGTGTGGCTCCAGGGGTTAAAGCAATCCTGTCTCTGAACCTGGGTGGAGAGTGTCGAGGGCAGTCTAGGGAGAGACTGGCTCTAGACTTCCAGTGTGTGTGTGCTGGAGATGGAGAGAGCAGAAGCAGGGTGTTTTGCACTCCTCCGGAGACCTTCTTCTGAAGGAAGGGGCTTTTAGGTCCATGTGTAAAGCCATGTGGCTGGAGCCAGGGGGAACCTGGAAAGGACACTAGCCACCTTAAGAGGAAGGTAACTGGGATTGGACCTGGGGTCTGGATACTGACAAGGGTCAGTGACACATGGGTGGCAGTCCAAAAGTGTGTGGACTTTATATTATGTGTTGGTCTTTGAGGAGAAAGCCAACGAACGGCATCTTTATGTTATGTGACCTGATATGGTTTATGGACCTGTTAATAAACCAGATGGTCTGTTAAAGAGACCAATTACTCTGGCGTGCTTTAATCCCGCTACCTGATGTGTGGCCCACATACACTTGGGGCCCACATTGTCACATTATGGTGGAGAATGCGGGCATATGGCCTGGTTGCTAGGGGCAACGCAGCCTGGTTGCTAAGGGCAATGCAGCCTGGTTGCTAAGGGCAACGGCCTAGGACATATTCCTGTGGATACGGACTGCTTGCGGTGGATCGGCGGGTCCACGAAAATTTTTTTGAAGCGGTTTGCGGTGGATCGGCGGGTCCACGAAAATTGTCTGCGCACTCAAGCAGCTGGCGGTGGATCGGCGGGTCCACGAACAGGGACAGCGCTCTCAAGCACCTGGTGGTGAATCAGCAGGTCGTTGGGGACCCGTGCTGCAGTGGCGAGAGTCCAGCGACTGGAGGTTCCAGGCCAGCCGGAATTGCAAGGCCCTGCTTGGTGAGCAGTGATACACCACAGGCTGGAGATCCTGGTTGTACGGGCAGTACAACCCGGAAAGGTTAGTGGTTCTCTAACCCCCCCCCTGTCTTTGACCACCGGGTATTACCCATTGGAGCGCCCCTCCTGTTCCTCTTTTCATTGCAGCATGGAGGAGCTCCTGAACCAGCTGCTGCAGAGCCAGCAGCACCAACAGCATGTGCCTGGAGGTCCAGTGACAGCAGTGGGGGCTAAAAGCCAAAAAGAGGGAATGGTCCCTGCAGACGTTGTGGAGGAGCTGTACCAGTTCCTGGTGCAGGGACAGCAGGAGCTGTCAGTGTGCAGCGATGTGGCAGCCATGGACCATTTTGATCGTTCCCTTCGGGGGCCGGTATGGACACTGGGTGCCCAGGGAGATAAGGGCGAACGGTGTGAACTGGGGGCTAAGGACGTTGCATGGAAACCCCAAAAGGGGGCGGAGTCCCAAAAAGGGGTGGTTGCCCAAAAGGGGGCGGAGTCCCAAAAAGGGGTGGTTGCCCAAAAGGGGGCGGAGTCCCAAAAAGGGGTGGTTGCCCAAAAGGGGGCGGAGTCCCAGAACGAGGTGGTTGCCCAAAAGGGGGCGGAGTCCCAAAAAGGGGTGGTTGCCCATAAGGGGGTGGAGTCCCATAAAGGGGTGGTTGCCCATAAGGGGGTGGAGTCCCATAAAGGGGTGGTTGCCCATAAGGGGGTGGAGTCCCAGAAAGCGGTGGTCCCCCAAAAGAGAGCGGAGCATCCCAAATCCAAGGGTGAAGTGGTGCAGATGGACTGTAGCCAGGGACAACAGTGTTCATGCCTTAAGTGTCCTGTTTGCAATATAGACCACCCATCCGACGAGAAGCCACGTCTGTGTTCCGTGGAAGTGGATGGGGAATCTGTAACAGGAGTCGTAGACTCAAGGAGCTTGGTGACCCTGGTGAGGGCCACCTCTGATGTCCACTTGATTCCTGGAAGGAAGATCCACGTCGGCTGCACCCACAGTAATGAGACAGAATACCCGGTCTCCAGCGTGGTCATTAAGACAGCCTGGGACAGTGGTTCTCATGATGTTGGTGTAGTCTCAGATTTACTGCACCCAATTATTATAGGTTGGGACTCTAAATTATTTGTGCACTTGTGGAAGCAGGGGGACGTATACGGTTGCTTGTGTAAGAGCCGGAACAGCCCAAAGGAAACCCCACCACATTGGGAGGTGAAAAGGGGTCCTTGTTGTGCAGTTATGTGTGGTAAGGAGGAGATAGCACCTCCTAAAATTGACTGTCCTAAGTTAGGGGTGACCAAAGAAAATGATGGACGGACCCAACTTAGTGACATAAGGACCAAGGGAATAACCGATAGTGTGACCGTTAAAAACGGGGTAGCTCCAGAAAGGGAGGCAGATATCTGGTTAAGTGGGGACATGATAGTCCAGGATACCAGGGGGAGCGATGATGACTCCAGTAAAGACACTGACTCTAGTAAGGTGACAAACGAGTACAGTGTGGTACAGATGGGCGAGAAGGGCAAAACTTCCTCCCGACGCCGAAGACGTAATAAGCGCCGAGAGGGGGCACAGTGTAGGCCGTCTGAGGGTGCAGAGAAAGTGACATGCCTGATTAATAAAGACATGGTGCTAATAACACCTGCTACGGTGGAGTCAGACGGTGATATCCTACAAAAGACTGAGGAATCAGAGATTGAACTGACACATTGTGACGACAGAAATCAGCGCGCTGCAAGTGCAGAGAAGGAGCCAACCAAGGACGTAATGGTGGTGGTCCCTATGATTTCAAAGTGTGAAGTTGATAGTCTGTCAGGCGAGAATGGTATAGGAAATGGAATCCTAGAGAGTGTGGGGGAAGGAATAATCCCCAACAGTCGTGGTGAGCAGACTGGTGAACTACCAAGTGCCGGGGTGGATGACAGCGAATTTAGCCCCAAATCTCTAAAAGGAACAGAGTGCCATGTTGAAGGGTGTGACACCCAGGCTGAGGGTGACACTGCAGAGACCCCAGAGGAAGTGGAAGATAATGCAGTGAAGAACCAAGAAACAGCTGGCGCTGAAGTGAAGAGAGCCTCTGAGGAGGTGAAGCCTGGACCAGAGGTCTCATCCAGGACTGGGAGCCTGCCTGACCTGCTTGGTAAAACCATGATGGAGGATATAGAGAAGGTCGTGGGTAAGAAGAGTAAGAAACCCAAATGTTCTGAAGCTGAGGTGGAAGAAGCCTCAGAAATAGTGTGTCATAGACCAGAGAGGTCCGCAAGTGAAGACTCATTCAAGAGGATGAGCAAAGACCATCTGCAACAAGAGATACTTCTTAGGCAGGCTACTGAGAGTCGAGTAAGGGAGCTGGAGAAAGAAGTGGCTGAGCTCCGAAGTCGCTTGGCAGAGTACCAGTCCAAGTCCCAGGGAGACTTGGAGCAGATGGAGCAGCGAGTGTCACTCCTGACCAAACTTGTTGAAGCAGGGGAGGCCCAAAGAGAGCTAACTCTGGAAGCTAAACTTGACAAGCATGTGGCAGGGATGAATGAGACTTCTGTAGTCAAGTGCATGGTGGATATACCTGAGGACTTAAGAGAAGCGTGTGCCACCGGGTGCATGCATGACGAATTTAAGAGAGCTGTGGAAGCGTGTGAGGTCTACTGTACCCCAGGGGCTGAACAGTTAGTGATATTGTCTACCAGTAAAATTACTGGGCAGCGGGTGGCTATTCTAAAGGACATGCACTTCAGATGTGTTCGTATGAAGTGGCAGGCCCAACTGCAAAAGGAAGAAGCCACTAGACAGCTAGAGTATAAAAGGAAAGCGCAGAGTCTGGCGGAAGATATTGTCCAAGTACCCCGGGCTCTGGTGGGGAGAGTCATTGGAAAAACCGGACGAGTCATGCAAGACATGGTGAATAAGTCGGGATTGGTGAGATTAAGAATCCCTGCTGCTAATGAGAGCAAGATACCCAGGGAAGCTGGTATGGTTCCGTTTGTCTGTGTCGGGACTGTAGAGAGTCTTGGAACCATTCGAAGCCTTATTGAATATCGGGTACACCATGTACGTGACATGGAGCGGTTGTGGCAAGAAAACCTGAAAATTAAGGAGCAGCTTCGCCAACTGTGTGGGGGACAGCAGCCGTCTTCCACCCGTTGTTCAGGGGAAAGAAGTGGAAGATGGCGTGTCGGTCCAGTAGTTCAGACGCGCGATAAAAGGAATCGCCGACAGAGTGGTAACCTACGATGTACGGTAGATAGTGGCCGCTATGAGCTTAGAGTTCCCGACAGTAGCCTTGGGGGTACTCGAGAAAGCCTAGGTTCGGACAAGACTGTAGGTTTGACTGGGGACATGTCTCTCTACTACGGTGACCCTGGGAGGGGGTCAGGGAGAGAACGGTCTGGAAATGGGACGTCCTTTAACCCTAGGTTGACCAGACAGGGTTTGGTGACAGTGTCGGGCGATGCCTCAGGGACTACTGCTCTTGGACGGCCCTCTCGACTGGTGGGGCATGGCAGCGGGGATGCCCTGTCTCGCGGCCCCAGGTCATTGGCAAGTGTTCTCCCCTACGGGTTTGAACAGAGGGGGAGGGTATGTGAGGTATCAACCGGCTGTATTACAAAAGGCCGGTATGTTTTGCAGAAGCGTGGGTGCTCTGCAATGTGAAACTGGCTGGGACCTGTGGTTCCACAGGATTGCATTCATGCAGAGCCATGGAAGGGTGTGTGATGCTGATTACACACTCCTTACCACCTGTGGGTGTGGCTCCAGGGGTTAAAGCAATCCTGTCTCTGAACCTGGGTGGAGAGTGTCGAGGGCAGTCTAGGGAGAGACTGGCTCTAGACTTCCAGTGTGTGTGTGCTGGAGATGGAGAGAGCAGAAGCAGGGTGTTTTGCACTCCTCCGGAGACCTTCTTCTGAAGGAAGGGGCTTTTAGGTCCATGTGTAAAGCCATGTGGCTGGAGCCAGGGGGAACCTGGAAAGGACACTAGCCACCTTAAGAGGAAGGTAACTGGGATTGGACCTGGGGTCTGGATACTGACAAGGGTCAGTGACACATGGGTGGCAGTCCAAAAGTGTGTGGACTTTATATTATGTGTTGGTCTTTGAGGAGAAAGCCAACGAACGGCATCTTTATGTTATGTGACCTGATATGGTTTATGGACCTGTTAATA
The DNA here is from genome assembly GCF_048569485.1 of Anomaloglossus baeobatrachus. NCBI lineage: Eukaryota > Metazoa > Chordata > Amphibia > Anura > Aromobatidae > Anomaloglossus > Anomaloglossus baeobatrachus. The sequence continues at coordinate 957,473,163 of NC_134353.1, forward strand.
AACCAGATGGTCTGTTAAAGAGACCAATTACTCTGGCGTGCTTTAATCCCGCTACCTGATGTGTGGCCCACATACACTTGGGGCCCACATTGTCACACATGATAGAGGGAATATTGTGTCCCTTTACAAATCCTGAGGACACAAAAATCCCGTCAGCTCCGGAATCCACAAAAGCCATAATAGGCCATGTATTCTCAGATAACGAGAGCTGACCTGGGATACAACACTTAGAGGGTGCAGAAGACGTCTCTAGTAACCCCCCTCTAATGGTTACTAGGCCAGGGAGTTTCCCTGATGACTAGGACACTTGTTGGCATAGTGCCCAGCCTGACGACATACGTAACATATAGGAGGACCAGACTTGCATAGTCTGGAGAACGTATGACCTAACTCCATAGGAGTGGGAGATGTTTCAGATGCTGAGGAAGATGGTAGTGGACCCTCAACAACTGGAATAGCCCGATGCTTAGGGCGTGAGGAAGAGACCTCGAGTCTACGTTCCTTATGGCGTACATCGATCCTCGTTGCTACTGTGATCAAGTCCTCCAGAGAAGCAGGGACCTCACGAGTAGCAAGGGCATCCTTGACATAGCCTGCCAACCCTCTCCAGAAGATAGGAATCAACACCTTCTCTGGCCAATCTAGTTCTGCCACCAGAGTTCTAAAAGCAATGGCATAAGAACTAGTGGATAACGAACCCTGAGATAGATCTAACAGTCTCAGGGCCGCATCATGGGTAACCTGCGGACCCATGAATACCGCCTTAAGAGCATCAAGAAAGTCTTGATGTCTCAGAGTAACCACATCAGAGCGCTCCCATAGGGGAGTCGCCCATTCTAAGGCTTTGTCCTGAAGTAAGGAGATGATAAAGCCTACTCTGGACCTCTCCGTAGAGAAGCGAGAAGAGTTGACCTCTAGGTGTATCTGACACTGACTAATGAAACCACGACATGATCTGGCATCGCCAGAATATCTGTTTGGCAGAGCAAGTCGAGGATCATGTGCAGATGTCACCATGGTCTGAGGTTTATCCTCTATACTCTTGAGCCGTGACTCAAGTACTTGTATGTAACGGTGTAACTGCTGATATTCTGCCATAACTGCCAGACCCTTGGCTCAGTCCTAATGTTACGGGGGGCTATCTGATAAGAACCTAAAGGAGTATCAGACAGTCAGGGTCCACCGTGCAAAGACTCTGCTGCAGACTATGGCAGAGTGCAATACCTCTGTTAACTCACAGAAGGATATAATAAGTAAGTAAAGCAATTCCTCCCTTACTTGGAGGGTGTGTGGAATGATCTCTGTTAATAATCACAGAGACAAATGCAATGTGTGCAAAATGGCACCTACCTAGGTCCGCTCTTCTAGTGGTGCAAAAGAGACGAACAGCAGCGTAAGCCGCACAAAGCTCCTACCTGCGTTCGCTCCACTAGTGTGCGAGGACACGAACCACTAGATATGGCACCTGCCTAGGTCCGCTCTTCTAGTGGTGCAAAAGAGACGAACAGCAGCGTAAGCCGCACAAAGCTCCTACCTCTGTTCGCTCCCCTAGTGTGCGAGGATACGAACAACTGCCAGACGCAGTATAAGGAACGTTACCCTAGCGGCAACGTCCACCTACGAGTAGAATCACAAGGCCCAGCCAGACCATGTGCCTCAGGCACCTGCCTATGTCCGCTCCCCTAAGAGGTAAGGATACGGACAGCAGCCGAAGCTGTAAGGTATAAGAACGCTACCCTGCCGGTAGCGCTCACCTAGCATAGACAGAGGAATGCCTAGAGGAACGCGCACAGAGCGTCTACTCATATGCATGAACCAAGAGGACTGAGCACCATGCGGCGTGTGTCAGGGTCTTATATAGACTCTGTGCCTCATCCAAGATGGAGGACACCAGAGCCAATCCGCTGCCAGAACGACAGGAGTGACGTCATGCTGGCCTATCACCGAGCAAGCCGTCACAAGCACATGACCAGCGACCAATCGGCATAGAAGGTGTCAGAGACATGTGATCTCGTGTCAGCGATGATGTCACCCGCACATGTGCAATGGCTCCAAGATTGGACTTAGTCTCCGGCGCTCGCACATGTGCAGTAGCAAGAAATCTGGACTTAGTCTCCAGCGCTCGCACATGTGCAGTAGCAAGAAATCTGGACTTAGTCTCCAGCGCTCGCACATGTGCAGTAGCAAGAAATCTGGACATAGTCTCCAGTGCTCGCAGCAACCGTAACAGGGGGGCTGCACACAGGACTGGGGGAGGGGTGCACACAGGATTGGGGGGTGCAAACAGGACTACTGGGTGATGGGCTGCACACAGGACATTGGGGGGCTGCACACAGGACTGGGGGAGGGGTGCAGACAGGACATTGGGGGCCACACTGCGCTGAGAGTTTCATGCAACTCTGGGGGAGAAGGTTTACAGAACTGGTGTGGGGAGGCACAAAGCATTGGGCAGGGCACATAGCAGCAGAGGGTCGGCGCTGGACTCACAGTAGCATTGCACTCACATCACCGGAGTGCAGGAGCCGGACACACTGCATCAGAAGGAGAAGGCAGGCACTGATCTCCGGAGGGCAGGGGGCGTGCACACAAGGCTAGAAACTGTGAGGCTGCTGTGGACCCGCCCACAATTGGCACTGGCCGACGGGAGAACACATTGCAGCACAAACAGCAATGTGTGGATTTAAAGGGCCGGCGGCAGCAAACCGCGGTGACAGCACGAGCACTGCCTCCCCCGGGAATCTGCCCGGGGGCCACATAAAAGGTCATGGCGGGCCGCATGCGGCCCGCGGGCCGGAGGTTCCCCACCCCTGCCTTTGACTATGTTGTGCAACTTCTCCCTCCTTGGCATTGTTACAAGCACAAATAGACCTTGCTAATCTTAGTAATCTTTTCTTATTAGCCAGGTACAAATATGGCTTTTTCTTTGCCACGTTGCACTGAAGGCCGGCATCCCGGAGTACCTCTTCACTGTAGACGTTGACACCGGCGCTTTGCGGGTACTATTTAATGAAGCTGCCAGTTGAGGACCTGTGAGGCGTCGATTTCTCACACTAGAGACTCTAATGTACTTGTCTTGTTGCTCAGTTGTGCAGCGGGGCTTCCCACTTCTCTTTCTACTCTGGTTACAGCCTGTTTGTGCTCTCCTCTGAAAGGAGTAGTACACACCGTTGTAGGAAATCTTTAGTTTCTTGGCAATTTCTCGCATGGAATAGCCTTAATTTCTAAGAACAAGAATAGACTGTCGAGTTTCACATGAAAGTTCTCTTTTTCTGGCTATCTTTAGAGTTTAATGTAACCATCAAATGTAATGATCCAGATTCTCAACTAGCTCAAAGAAAGGTCAGTTTTATAGCTTCTCTAATCAGCAACACTGTTTTCAGCTGTGCTAACAAACTTGCACAAGGGTTTTCAAGGGATTCCTAAATATCTATTAGCCTTCTAACACAGTTAGCAAACACAATGTACCATTAGAACACTGGAGTGGTGGTTGTTGGAAATGGGCCTCTATATACCTATGTAGATATTGCATTCGAAACCAGATATTTGCAAGCTAGAATAGTCATTTACCACATTAGCAACGTATAGAGTGTATTTCTGTTTAATTTAATGTTAACTTCATTGAATAAAATGTGCTTTTCTTTAAAAAATAAGGAAATATCTAAGTGACTCTAAACTTTTGAACTGTAGTGTATGTCACATTGTTAGCGCTCGAAAAAAAAATATTTTCTTGTGTTTTTTTATGTATTATCCACCTACTTAGATATTCTCAATAAAGGTGTTCTATAATATTATAATGTTTGTTGTTCGCTATTTCCCAGAAGAATTAATATAATATCACTGTCTATTTATAATACATTTAGTATAAATCCTATGAATTTTATATTTCGCCAAAATACAAATATTATAGCGCTGAGTTTTATATTAAATGGAAATACAGATAAATATGATTGCACTAGATTATTTGATCTCATTCTAAGTAATTTGTTGTTTATTTTTTATTCTGTTTTTTAGTTTTGTATTTTCTATTATCATTTAATCTGTATTTTTATCATTTTATCCTATTTTTTTTTTATTTGTGTTATTTTTATTCTTATTATTTTTATCTTTATTCATTTGTATTAGTTTTTTCACTCAATATTGTAATATAACATCTCTCCTAATATTAAGTCTAATCGGATGTCTTGTATTTAATGTAAAAATCCAGAATGTTTCTCTATTTAACACTTTTCTTCTAAGGTCTCCTCCTCTTGGGGATTTTTGTACTTTTTCTATTGCACAAAATGTGAGAGCTGATGTATCGCCCCCATGCTGTGTTTTAAAGTGTCGGGAGACTGCTGAGATATTATGATTAGATTCTGTGATTGCTTCTGACATGTGTCGTCTAATTCTCCGCTTTAGAGGACCGATTGTACAGCCAACATATTGTATGCCACATGTGACACAGTCAATCAAATAAATGACACCAGTTGAGCTGCAGTTCATGAATTCTGAAATAGTATAAGTGATGTTAGGAGCAATGCAAGTGAAACTGGTGTGTTTTTTTGTATGCTGACAACTTACACAGATTTTTTTGTCCGCATCTGAAAACCCTTTTCAGGTGTAACCAGGTGTCAGACAAGAAGAGATCTATTAGTGTTCTGATATAATTATGGGAATCCAGGTAGGGAACTGAGATGAAGCAGGTAGGAAAGTCCTGAGGACGCAGGTAGCGCGCTCCTATATACCTCCTGATATGCCCAGAATTGCTCACTAAAGGGGGGATGGTGAGAGAACAGAATCCATGTTATTCTTATGGTATCCATCTTGTCTTATAAGCAGGGCCGGATTATAGGCGGGGCAGGTGGGACTTCAGCCCCGGGGCCCCCACCAAAAGAGCTTCTAAGGGGGCCCCCACCACCAGGGCCATACTTGCCACTAGGCACCTGTCAGCATTTTTTTTTTTCTTCACACCCTCTCCCCCTCCGTAAAGACAGTCTAATAAATCAGCTGTGTTTTCGGGGGGGGGGCGCACCACTATTTATTTGTATCTGCGTCTTTAAGACGCAAATACAAACTGCGGGCACAGGACGCTGATTGACCCCAGAAGTACCAGCGCTTGCATTTCCGGGGTCAGAGGTGTGCCAATGAGGTCCCTGTTATGTGATGCGGCCGTCATGGGCGTACCCAGCGAGGGGCGGGGGCAGTTGCCCCCTCCTAGAAGCAGGGGCACGGTGTAGTGGGCCGCTGTATCTGCTGTCTCTGCCGCTTTCCTCTGCACTGTGTACATGCCAGGCAAGCACACTAGCAGGAGCAGGAGGCAGCGCGCTGTGCCGGCTCTGCTGTGTGCTGTGTGCCCGGCATGTACACAGTGCAGAGGAGCACAGCAGAGTCGGTGACCGCCACAGCTTCTCCTTCCGTTCCTATTCAAATGTATTTGCTTCTTTCAGACGTAAATACATTTGAACAGCGCGCCGAGATTGGGCCCCGCCCCCGACGTGCAGCAACGTGATGAGATCAGCAGCTTGCTGAAGGTCATCACAGTGCTGCGGGCGCCACACTGGGGACATCAGGAAGCGAGCGCTCCATGAAGGAGCTGAAGAGACAGGTTAAATTAATGGGCATGAGTGGGGAGGGGCTGAGGACACATAACGGGGAACATTTGTGAAGGAACACAGCTTTGTGACAGGCAGAGGAGGAGAACTGTATTCCGAGGAGGGGAGGCAGGAGTGTGTAGTGATGGGGCAGTGTAAGTTGTGTGTGTAGGGGGTGATGAGGGTTGCATTGTATTGTGTGTGGGGGGAGGGGTAATGGAGGGTACATTGTATTGTGTGTGGGGGTGTAAGGGGTATTCGGACCCCTGGTAGTGAAGGAGCGGTTTTTCCCCCCCTTGAAGACGCCACAGTAGTATGGTGGCAAATTGTAAATGTTGATGGTAAAATGTTACCTGTCATAAACTGTTTCCGCACTAGGTGCCAGTGTAGAGCAGTGGTTCCCATGGTAACAGTGGCAGGGAAGGAAGGGGCAGGGCAGCCTAGGTGGGGAAGGAAGGGTTCTGAATGCAGAGTCCAGTGTGCAGTGAGATGTGAGAGGCAAGCAAGCTCGGTCTGAGGTGACGGGGCAGAGTGTGGGAGTGAGACAAGGCAGTCAGCCTGAGTGAGTACTCTTGGCTAGAAAGCAGAGGAAACCCATGAGAAACGGTGGAAGAGTTGGGACTAGTCCGGAGCCGGTGGTGTGTACTAGAGTGGAGTGCAGCTATCAGGGGGATAACAAGTGGCCCCTGCAGGCGAAGGTTAGTGCCCTGACAAAGAAGTGGAGAGGTGAGAACTTATCCAGAGCCGGTAGTGTGTGCTGGATCTGCCCTACAGTAAATCCGGGTTAAAGCGCAGCTACTAGGGGGTTAACGTATGTCCCCTGCAGGCAAAGGAAAGTGCCCGTAGAGAAAAAGGAAACCGTTTTTGTAGAAAAGGACCTATAACTTGTAACGTACTAAAATAAACCTGCTGCAAACAAAAAGATGGAAGCTTTGTTTAATAAATCGGTGTTTGGTTTATCTGCTGCCTGCAATTGTCTCTTTCCTGAAAGTGAAGAAGGAGCTGGAGAGCACAGAAAGAACGCTGTCATGAATGGGCCCCATGCATCCACACTCTGCCCCAACAACACACCTGTTTTGCAAGTAACGGCCGGGCCGGGGTTCAGCCTGCAGCCCACAAGGCGAGGGGACCCGACTACACCCCCTGAGGCGACCCCTGGCCCCGTTACAGGGGGAGGGGTAATGCAAGGTGCATTGTATTGTGTGTGTGTGGGGGGGGGAGGGGTAATGGAGGGTGCATTGTATTGTGTGTGGGGGGAGGGGTAATGGAGGGTGCATTGTATTGTGTGTGTCTGTGGGGGGGAGGGGTAATCTGGGGCTGCATTGTATTGTGTGTGGGGGGGGTGGGGTAATGGGGGGTGCATTGTATTGTGTGTGGGGGAAGGGATAATGGGGGGTGTATTGTGTGTGTGTGTGTGTGGGGGAGGGGTAATGGGGGGTGTATTGTGTGTGTGTGTGTGTGTGTGTGGGGAGGGGTAATGGAGGTTACATTGTATTGTGTGTGGGGGGAGGGGTAATGCAGGGTGCATTGTATTGTGTGTGTGTGGGGGGAGGGGTAATGGAGGGTGCATTGTATTGTGTGTGGGGGGAGGGGTAATGGAGGGTGCATTGTATTGTGTGTGTGTCTGTGGGGGGGAGGGGTAATCTGGGGCTGCATTGTATTGTGTGTGTGTGGGGTGCATTGTATTGTGTGTGTGGGGGGGGTGCATTCTATTGTGTGTGTGGGGGGAGGGGTAATGGAGGGTGCATTGTATTGTGTGTGTGGGGGAAGGGGTAATGGAGGGTGCATTGTATTGTGTGTGTGGGGGGAGGGGTAATGGAGGGTGCATTGTATTGTGTGTGTGTGGGGGGAGGGGTAATGGAGGGTGCATTGTATTGTGTGTGTGTGGGGGGAGGGGTAATGGAGGGTGCATTTATTGTGTGTGTGTGTGTGTGGGGGGGGGGGAGGGGTAATGGAGGGTGCATTGTATTGTGTGTCTGTGGGGGGGAGGGGTAATCTGGGGCTGCATTGTATTGTGTGTGGGGGGGTGCATTGTATTGTGTGTGGGGGAAGGGATAATGGGGGGCGTATTGTGTGTGTGTGGGGGGAGGGGTAATGGGGGGTGTATTGTGTGTGTGTGTGTGTGTGTGTGTGTGGGGAGGGGTAATGGGGGGTGAATTGTATTGTGTGTGGGGGGAGGGTTAATGGGGGGTGCATTGTATTGTGTGTGGGGGGAGGGTTAATGGGGGGTGCATTGTATTGTGTGTGTGGGGGAGGGGTAATGGGGGGTGCATTGTATTGTGTGTGGGGGGAGGGGTAATGGGGGGTGCATTGTGTGTGTGTGTGGGGGGGGAGGGGTAATGAGGGTGCATTGTATTGTGTGTGTGGGGGGAGGGGTAATGGAGGTTACATTGTATTATGTGTGGGGGGAGGGGTAATGCAGGGTGCATTGTATTGTGTGTGTGGGGGGAGGGGTAATGCAGGGTGCATTGTATTGTGTGTGTGGGGGGAGGGGTAATGGAGGGTGCATTGTATTGTGTGTGGGGGGAGGGGTAATGGAGGGTGCATTGTATTGTGTGTGTCTGTGGGGGGGAGGGGTAATCTGGGGCTGCATTGTATTGTGTGTGGGGGTGGGGTAATGGAGGGTGCATTGTATTGTGTGTGTGGGGGGAGGGGTAATGGAGGGTGCATTGTATTGTGTGTGGGGGGGGAGGGGTAATGGAGGGTGCATTGTAGTGTGTGTGTGTGTGTGTCTGTGGGGGGGAGGGGTAATCTGGGGCTGCATTGTATTGGGGGTGGGGTAATGGGGGGTGCATTGTATTGTGTGTGGGAGAAGGGATAATGGGGGGTGTATTGTGTGTGTCTGTGGGGGGGAGGGGTAATCTGGGGCTGCATTGTATTGTGTGTGTGTGGGGTGCATTGTATTGTGTGTGTGTGGGGGGTGCATTCTATTGTGTGTGTGGGGGGAGGGGTAATGGAGGGTGCATTGTATTGTGTGTGTGGGGGAAGGGGTAATGGAGGGTGCATTGTATTGTGTGTGTGGGGGGAGGGGTAATGGAGGGTGCATTGTATTGTGTGTGTGTGGGGGGAGGGGTAATGGAGGGTGCATTGTATTGTGTGTGTGTGGGGGGAGGGGTAATGGAGGGTGCATTTATTGTGTGTGTGTGTGGGGGGGGGAGGGGTAATGGAGGGTGCATTGTATTGTGTGTCTGTGGGGGGGAGGGGTAATCTGGGGCTGCATTGTATTGTGTGTGGGGGGGTGCATTGTATTGTGTGTGGGGGAAGGGATAATGGGGGGCGTATTGTGTGTGTGTGGGGGGAGGGGTAATGGGGGGTGTATTGTGTGTGTGTGTGTGTGTGTGTGTGTGGGGAGGGGTAATGGGGGGTGAATTGTATTGTGTGTGGGGGGAGGGTTAATGGGGGGTGCATTGTATTGTGTGTGGGGGGAGGGTTAATGGGGGGTGCATTGTATTGTGTGTGTGGGGGAGGGGTAATGGGGGGTGCATTGTATTGTGTGTGGGGGGAGGGGTAATGGGGGGTGCATTGTGTGTGTGTGGGGGGGGGGAGGGGTAATGAGGGTGCATTGTATTGTGTGTGTGGGGGGAGGGGTAATGGAGGTTACATTGTATTATGTGTGGGGGGAGGGGTAATGCAGGGTGCATTGTATTGTGTGTGTGGGGGGAGGGGTAATGCAGGGTGCATTGTATTGTGTGTGTGGGGGGAGGGGTAATGGAGGGTGCATTGTATTGTGTGTGGGGGGAGGGGTAATGGAGGGTGCATTGTATTGTGTGTGTCTGTGGGGGGGAGGGGTAATCTGGGGCTGCATTGTATTGTGTGTGGGGGTGGGGTAATGGAGGGTGCATTGTATTGTGTGTGTGGGGGGAGGGGTAATGGAGGGTGCATTGTATTGTGTGTGGGGGGGGAGGGGTAATGGAGGGTGCATTGTAGTGTGTGTGTGTGTGTGTCTGTGGGGGGGAGGGGTAATCTGGGGCTGCATTGTATTGGGGGTGGGGTAATGGGGGGTGCATTGTATTGTGTGTGGGAGAAGGGATAATGGGGGGTGTATTGTGTGTGTGTGTGGGGGGGGAGGGGTAATGGGGGGTGTATTGTGTGTGTGTGTGTGTGTGTGTGGGGAGGGTTAATGGGGGGTGCATTGTATTGTGTGTGTGGGGGAGGGGTAATGGGGGGTGCATTGTATTGTGTGTGGGGGGAGGGGTAATGGGGGGTGCATTGTGTGTGTGTGTGGGGGGAGGGGTAATGAGGGTGCATTGTATTGTGTGTGTGGGGGGAGGGGTAATGGGGGGTGCATTGTGTGTGTGTGTAGGGGGGGAGGGGTAATGAGGGTGCATTGTATTGTGTGTGTGTGTGTGTGTGTGTGTGTGGAGGGGTAATGGGGGGTGCATTGTATTGTGTGTGGGGGGAGGGGTAATGGGGGGTGCATTGTATTGTGTGTGGGGGGGAGGGGTAATGGGGGTGCATTGTATTGTGTGTGTGTGTGGGGGGAGGGGTAATGAGGGGTGCATTGTGTGTGTGTGTGTGTGTGTGTGTGTGTGTGGAGGGGTAATGGGGGGTGCATGGTATTGTGTGTGTGGGGGGAGGGGTAATGGAGGGTGCATTGTATTGTGGGGGGGAGGGGTAATGGAGGGTGCATTGTATTGTGTGTGTGTGTGTGTGTGTGTGTGTGTGTGTGGGGAGGGGTAATGGGGGAGAGGCATTGTATTGTGTGTGTGGGGAGGAGTAATGGGGGGGAGGCATTGTATTGTGTGTGTGGGGAGGGGTAATGGGGGGAGGCATTGTATTGTGTGTGTGTGGGGGGGGTAATGGGGGTGTGGCATTGTAGTGTGTGCGTGTGTGTAGAGCGTGATGGGGGGTGCATTGTAGTGTGTATGTCAGAGCTGTGTGTGTGTGTGTGTGTGTGTGTCAGAGCTGTGTGTGTAAGAAACAGTACTGTGTGTGTATATATGAATTAGAGCAGTCTGTACGCCCCCCCCCAGAACTATATGGGTCCCCCAGAGCGCTATGTCACCCATCCCAGTAATGAGTACACCACCAGAGCTGTTTGCCACTCCAGTAACGTCTGTGCCCCCTGCCCCTCCAGTAATGTATATATTGCAGCCCCCAGCCCCTCCTGTGATGTATATACAGCAGTGCTGTCAGTGTGCAGTCATGTCTGTTAGTGACAGCCATCGTGAAGCCACATGTCCTGAAGGAGCTGGACGGAAACAAGCGGGAGAGGTGAGTGAGGCTGCTGGCGACTTCCCCATATTAATACCTGTAAGGGCTCATGCGCATGTAACTGCTGAATATTCTGCAGCGATTTGACAGCACATGTGCGCGTCAAATCACTGCAGAAACACTGCATAATGGATGCAGTTTTTCTGTACAAAAAAAGCCGATTTCATGCGCTCTGGCTGCTGCCCCCACCATAGACAGAGCGGGGGCTGCATCCATAGCGCACGGAATAATTGACATGCTCATTTTATGAACGCACAGATTTGGGTCAACATTTTAGCACCCAAATCGCTGCGTTCATAAAAGCAACGTGCGCGCGTCTCATGCACAATCTACATAGATGTGCAGGGGACGCAGGACGCATGCATTTACACTGCAGTGCTATACGCAGCGTAAATGCATGGAATTACGCAACGTGCGCACGAGCCCTAATGCGTCTGTGTCTGCATGTATGTCAGTGTATATAACTGTGCATAGATTTGTCTGTTTCTATGTATTTTTCTGAATTTGTCTTCAAATATGTATATGTACGTATGCCTGTATGTGTATGTGCGTGTCTGTGTGTGGATGGGGTCCACTGAAACTCTTTCACCCGGAGGCCACAGAAACCTGGAGCTGGCCCTGGCTGCCTTAACATTGGGATCAATAAAAAATATGTGATTAAAGCCTGCTTTACACGCTACAAGATATCTAACAATGTGTCGGCGGGGTCACGTCGTAAGTGACGCACATCTGGCATCGTTAGTGATATTGTAGTGTGTGACAGCTACGTGCGACCCTGATTGTGCGGTAAAACGTTGATCGCATACACGTCGTTCATTTTCTAAAAATTGTACGTCTGGTTGTTCATCGTTCTTGAGGCAGCACACGTCGCAGTGTGTGACACCCCGGGAACGATGAACACAGCTTACCTGCGTCCCGCCGGCAATGCGGAAGGAAGGAGGTGGGCGGGATCTTACGTCCCGCTCATCTCCGCCCCTCCGCTTCTATTGGCCGGCCGATGTGTGACGTCGCTGTGATGCCGAACGTCCCTCCCACTTCAGGAAGTGGATGTTTGCCGCCCATAGCGAGGTCATTTGGAAGGTAAGTACGTGTTGTGGAGACACGGGGCTCAGTGGGCGCTCTCGTCCACTAGAACCCGCCGCCTTTAGAAAGACAGCGTGGCTCAGGGCTCATCCCAACTGAACGCCTCCCTAACCGTGGGCGTAACACTACTCAGACAACACAGGGTGAGGGAACCACAATAATTAGACTTTATTGGATCCCCAAACAATTACCGGCACATAACACATAACCAGCAAAACACACAAATGTAACAGGCAACAGAGTCTCACCCTTCCGCTGGCTCACCAGGGATTTAGAATGTCCATGCCTCACAGGTTCCAAGCTGTCTGAGGTCTGCAAAGTCTGTAACAGGTGACTGAACTGTCCCAACCTGCGTGTCCTCCTTAGGTAGTCCTGGTTTGATGTTACAATCCTGGCAGCCGGAGTCGAAATCCCTAGGCTGTGGATATGGTCTCCAACCGGATCCGGAGTCCCTAGATTGAAGCCATAAGATGTCCTGATCCTCAAGTCAGCTCCAAAGAGCTTAGACTGAATCCATCAACCATCAACAACCACTGGTGGCTTAAAGAAGTCCTTTTTATAGCCACAACCTTCCCCTTGGATACACTGCGTCCTCATCGATTGGTTGGACAAGATTGCTTCTCCCATTGGAGGAATTTCAAGCTGCATGGACAATGTTCATTTAAATGATGTGCTTAGAAAGGCTGAGGGTGTACATGTAAACTGGGAGCCACTGACTAGACAATGGCTACTAAGGTAATTACATTATCAATACACAACTACAATACAATGGTTACTGGAAATGTCTGGAGAACAATAGTCTAGCTTTCAGTGGCCAACACAATTACATTGAGTCAACAAGAGTCTTGTAAAAACAATGAGGGACTTCTCCCCCATCTATAGACAATCTATCATGCTGTCTGGCTGGATTTTAAGAAACGTTAACCCATGAGAGTCCATGTCGTCACATTCCTCCCCCTTCTTAATATTAGCCAGACATGATAGGCTTCCGATCATCCTTCTCCTCTTGTTGGGAAAGCCCATCCGCATTTCCATGGTTCTTGCCTTGTTTATGGGAGATGGAAAAATTGTAAGATTGTAATGCCAGACTCCACCTGAGCAAGCGTCCGTTGTCCCCGGCAGTGCGATTTAGCCAACTCAATGGATTGTGGTCAGTGAGGACTGTGAACTCATTGCCATAGAGGTAGGGCTGCAATTTTTTTAGAGCCCAGACTATGGCCAGGCATTCTTTTTCTATGGTGGCATAAGCCCTCTCTCGGTCCAACAGTTTCCGGGAGAGGTAAGCTATCGGATGTTCCTCACCGTTGTCCCCCACTTGGCTAAGTACAGCTCCTAGTCCTGTGTCCGATGCGTCTGTTTGGACAATGAATCTGCGACGGAAGTCAGGAGCAGTCAAGACTGGGCTTTGGGCTAGCCGGTCTTTCAATTGGAGGAACGCAGTTTCACATTCTGGGGTCCAGATAAGGTTACGGGCATATCTTTTGGTTGTGAGGTCAGTGAGCGGTTTTGCTATGGTACTGTAATTGGGGATAAACTTTCGATAGTAGTTTGCAGTTCCTAGAAATGCACGGACCTGTTTTTGATTGACCGGGCGTGGCCACTGGATAATGGCTTCTACTTTTGCAGGTTCGGGACGAATGCACCCACTTCCCACCCGATGTCCCAGGTATAGCACTTCGGCCATCCCCATTTGGCATTTGTCAGGTCGGATGGTGAGCTGGGCTTTGGCTACCCTCTGCAGCACCTGGGACACATGCTGAAGATGCTCTTCCCAAGTGTCGCTGAAGATAGCGATGTCATCCAAATAGGCCTGGGCATACCCCTGACATCCCTCTAGTAAATGGTCTACCATCCTCTGGAAGGTGGCTGGGGCGTTTTTCATCCCAAAAGGCATGCTGGTAAACTCAAAGAGGCCAAAAGGGGTTATGAAGGCCGATTTCTCTTGAGCGTCTTTTGTGAGTGGGATCTGCCAGTATCCCTTGCTCAAATCGAGGGTAGATATAAACCGAGACCCCCCTAACCTATCTAGTAGTTCATCCACCCGGGGCATGGGGTAAGCATCTGTAATCGTGACCTCATTGAGCCGTCTATAGTCCACACAGAAACGAGTACTCTTGTCCTTTTTTGGCACCAATACCACACTGGCAGCCCATGGGCTATGGGAGGGGACTATGACTCCCATATTTAACATGTCATCCACCTCGGCCTTCATCATTGCCAACACAGGAGGGGTCACCCGGTAGGCGGGTTGTCTTAGTGGGGTGGCTGCCCCTGTATTGACATGATGCTGGACCAGGGGGGTTCTACCAGGCTGACTTGTGAACAGGGTTTCATATGTTCCGAGTATGTCTGATATCTGTCGCTTCTGTGATGGACAAAGCTGCTCCCCTAGTGATACATCTTTTACCCCCATTTCCCTTTTGGAGTCCACTAATAGGTCTGGGATCTGGTCCAACTCTGGATCATCTAACTCTGGACAGCAAACTGCTAAATTGGTGACTTCTCGTTCCTCATAAGCTTTTAGCCTATTGATGTGGTAGGTACGCTCACGAACACCTGCTCGATCCAGGGCCACGGTGTAGTCAGTATTGCCACATTTCTTGGTAATGGTGAATGGACCCACCCACATGGCTTGCAGCTTGTTTTTCCGCACCGGTACTAGTACTAGGACCTTCTGTCCACAGGCAAATTCTCGGGGCCGGGCAGTGCGGTCATAACATCGTTTTTGCCTTTCCTGAGCCACTTCTAAATTCCCATGGGCTAACGCCATGAGGTGCCTCATCCTTTCCCTAAACTTTTGAACATAGTCCAGTATGGGAACCTCTTCTGTGGGGAAGGTGCCCTCCCAACTCTCTCGTACCAGCTCTAGGGGCCCTCGTACTTTTCGGCCGTACAGCAATTCAAAGGGAGAGAACCCAGTGGAGTCCTGCGGCACCTCCCGGTAAGCAAAAAGGAGCTGCTGCAAGTTTTTCTCCCAGTCCCCCCCCTCGGACTCCACATATCGGCTAATGAGCTGTTTGAGCGTTTTGTTGAAGCGCTCACACAATCCATTTGTTTCAGGATGGTAGGGGGTTGTGCGCATGGGGCGGACTCCATGTTTTTCCCACAGGGTGTGAATCAGTTCACTTTGGAACTGTGCCCCCTGGTCAGTCAATACTTCCTGTGGAAACCCTACCCGGCTAAAGATGTCCAGTAGAGCTTGAGCCACGTGCTCTGCATCTATGGAGGTTAAGGCAACGGCTTCTGGGTAACGGGTGCAAAGTCTACCAGGGTGAGGATGAATCTTTTTCCAATGCGGCTGGGGATGGCTAAGGGGCCTACTATATCAATGGCAACTCTCTGGAACGGTTCTCCTATCAAGGGCATGGGTTGAAGTGGGGCACGGCATGGGGCTCCCCCCATACGCTGACACACTGGGCAAGAGGCTCTGTATTTTTGCACTTCTTGAGTGACCCTTGGCCAGAAAAAACTACGCAGCAGGCGGGCCCGAGTCTTTTTGGTCCCCATGTGCCCAGCCGCAGGAACATCATGAGCTAAACGCAACAGTTGGGGTCAGTATGGCTGGGGTACCACAAGCTGATGTACACGGGTCCAGGGTTTTTCTGGGCAGGATGCGGGCTTCTCCTGATATAAGAGGCCTTTTTCCCATCTATATACCTCCCCCTGATTTCCTCCCCCAGGTTGGCTTGCCGCACTCGGCTCTAAGGTGGGGTCTGACAGTTGAGCTTCCCTGAACTCTTTACGATCTATCTCCCCCCAATCAATGGCCACAGTTGGGTCTGATGTACTCACATTTGTTGGCTCTGATGAGGAGGCTGAAGATTGAGGAGTTGGGTTCTCCTCTGATGGGCTGGAAGAAAGACCTGCACCAGGATGGTGTTTGGCTTGGCTGCGGGTGATGGCGGTGACAAACTGGCTGGATAGTCCTTGTCCTAGGTCATTTCCCAAAATTACAGGGGTGGGGAGGCCGTCCATGAGCCCCACTTCAACCTCTTCTTGGTCAGTTCCCCAGTCCAACTGCACTCGTGCCAGAGGGATGTTCGAGCGCTGGCCCCCAGCAAGGATGATGGTCACTTGGCGGCCAGGTAAATGATGTTCTGTGGGAACAATATCTGGGCTGACCAGGGTGATGGAAGATCCCGAGTCTCGAAGTCCCTGAGCCTGTATATCACCGACCTTGACCGTCTGGATGTGGGGATGGAGGTTAGCTGGTGTACGGTGTCCTGCCTGCCGTAGTGTGTGGATTGGATAAACCACTTCCTCAGCTATTGGTGTTTCTCGGGAGTAGCATTCCTCAGGTCTCGTTGGTTCATCTCGGCATATGTTGACTGGTAGACGGGCTCCAGGCATGGTGTCCCGGTTTTGTAGACACTCTTTGGCCATGTGTCCAAGGCGCCCACACGTATAACAGCGCCGTGGGTTAGACAAGTCACCCACCCTGTTGGTAAACCTTTGTCTTGTTGGGGCTTCTGTGGGGTAACGAGTTAGTCCAGCACGTGAGTCTGGGGGTCGCTTGGATCCATGGTTGAGGGACCTATTGGGCCTCCAGCTGGGTCGGTTGGCTGTAAATTCGTCAGCCAATCGCGCTGCTTGCTCTGGGGTGTCGGGCTTCCTGTCAGCTACCCATTCTCGGATTTCCGGGTCCATCTGCACCAGCAGCTGTTCAAGCACTATCACATCACGGAGGGCAGCAGCGGAGTGGGCAGCCCGTCCATCGAGCCAGCGATTACAGTGTCGTCGGAGTTGACTGCCAAATTCGACGTACGAGACACCCTGGCGAGACATAGTCCGGAACTTAGTGCGATGTCTCTCGGGTGTTATGGTAAAAAGGGCCAACAAAGTGTCCTTAATAATTCCGTAGTCCAAGCAGTCCTGAGGCCCAAGTGATCGGACAGCCTCCTGGGCCCGGACCGGCAAGCTTGTCCACAGGTATTTGGACCACTCATCTGTGGGCACCTGGTGCATACGCATTAGCATCTCAAAGTTTTGCAAGTGTTCATCTATCTCAGTGCTGGAATCATTAAACACTGGCACATCCCTGTAGCGAAGATGACTTCCTTGGTGGTGGTCTATCCTGGAGGTAGGTGCTGATGGTGAGGAAATTGGAAATCCAAACACAAATTGCAGAACACCAGCCCTCTCTTCCCTTGAAGCTTCAGGCCCCAATGCAGTAAACAATTCCTTGACTCGGTCTGCTTGGGTTTGGTTTGTTTCCAGACTGTCACTGGATCTAGGATGAGATACAGGGTTTACCTCCTCTGATACCACAACGGCAGTGTCCTCATCATCCTCTGCATCATTCTGGGCATCCCAACAGACTAATTTCCGGATCAAGTCTGACCGAGTGTCAGTGTTCCTGTAGTCAATCTTTCGCATCTGGCACAGATCCTGTAGCATCCATTTACTGCTGCGGTCGTAACTCCTCTCTGGTCCTTGTCCTATGGCTGAGCTGGTGGGGTTGGACATGGCAGCGTCCGAAACCTGAATGCCTCCCCTATGGCCTGCTGGGTATGCTTATGTGCCTCCCTGGTTGTTGAGCCCTGGACGGTGTCCGAAAACACCAGTCCACTGCAGCTCCCCTGGGTAAACCAGGCTGAGTAGTATCCCACTGCTGCCACCAATTGTGGAGACACGGGGATCAGTGGGCGCTCTCGTCCACTAGAACCCGCCGCCTTTAGAAAGACAGCGTGGCTCAGGGCTCATCCCAACTGAACGCCGGCCTCCCTAACCGTGGGCGTAACACTACTCAGACAACACAGGGTGAGGGAACCACAATAATTAGACTTTATTGGATCCCCAAACAATTACCGGCACATAACACATAACCAGCAAAACACACAAATGTAACAGGCAACAGAGTCTCACCCTTCCGCTGGCTCACCAGGGATTTAGAATGTCCATGCCTCACAGTTTCCAAGCTGTCTGAGGTCTGCAAAGTCTGTAACAGGTGACTGAACTGTCCCAACCTGCGTGTCCTCCTTAGGTAGTCCTGGTTTGATGTTACAATCCTGGCAGCCGGAGTCGAAATCCCTAGGCTGTGGATATGGTCTCCAACCGGATCCGGAGTCCCTAGATTGAAGCCATAAGATGTCCTGATCCTCCAGTCAGCTCCAAAGAGCTTAGACTGAATCCATCAACCATCAACAACCACTGGTGGCTTAAAGAAGTCCTTTTTATAGCCACAACCTTCCCCTTGGATACACTGCGTCCTCATCGATTGGTTGGACAAGATTGCTTCTCCCATTGGAGGAATTTCAAGCTGCATGGACAATGTTCATTTAAATGATGTGCTTAGAAAGGCTGAGGGTGTACATGTAAACTGGGAGCCACTGACTAGACAATGGCTACTAAGGTAATTACATTATCAATACACAACTACAATACAATGGTTACTGGAAATGTCTGGAGAACAATAGTCTAGCTTTCAGTGGCCAACACAATTACATTGAGTCAACAAGAGTCTTGTAAAAACAATGAGGGACTTCTCCCCCATCTATAGACAATCTATCATGCTGTCTGGCTGGATTTTAAGAAACGTTAACCCATGAGAGTCCATGTCGTCACACGTGTGACGTGAGTTAATCGTTTGTGCGACACGGGCAACAAATTGCCTGTTCCGCACATACGATGGGGGCGGGTGCGATCGAATACAAGATCGCATATGTAATTGAAACGTGTAAAGCAGCCTTAACTCTACTTTCTGTGTATAAGTGATGGCTGTGAGTGATCCTGGACTGTATCTGTATTGTACTGTGTGTGTATAAGTGATGGCTGCGAGTGATCCTGGACTGTGTCTGTATTGTACTGTGTGTATAAGTGACGGCTGTGAGTTATCCTGGACTGTATCTGTATTGTACTGTGTGTATAAGTGACGGCTGTGAGTGATCCTAGACTGTATCTGTATTGTACTGTGTGTATAAGTGACGGCTGTGAGTTATCCTGGACTGTATCTGTATTGTAGTACTGTAAATCTGAATGTGGCAGAACCCGAGAAGATAAATGTTCATTGGATTAATATCTAAATGCTACAGTTCGCGCTCTACTGTTATGGCTAAAAATGTTAACGTTATGGTGCCCCCACCAGATTATCTGCCCAGGGGCCCCCACCAACCTTAATCTGGCCCTGGGGGTTCTCATAATATGGCATATGGGGCTGCATTATAATACATGGAGGCCTATGGAGAGCATTAAATGGTATGGGGTTGCATACTACAATATAAAGGACTATGGGGCTGCATTATAAAACATGGAGGACTATGGGGCTGCATTATAAAACATGGAGGACTATAAAACTGCATTCTAATATATGGAGGACTGTGGGTGTGAATTAAACGGTATATGGGCTGCATAATACAATATGAAGGACTATGGGGCTGCATTATAAAATATGGAGGACTATGGAGGTGCATTATAATATATGGAGAACTGTGGGGTGAATTATAATACATGGAGGACTATCGGTGCAGTATAATACTGTATATGGAGGGACTATGGGTGCAGTATAATATATGGAGGTCTATGGAGTGGATTATAATACATGGAGGATTATGGAGTTCCTTTCAAATATATGAAGGGCTATATGAGACCCATTATACTTTACGGAATGGTATATGGGGGCCATTATAGTATTTGGAGAGCTGTATACAATGGCAGACAAAGATACAAGCATGGGATGGAAAGCTTTGTGCTAACAAAAGAGGCTCTTTTCCTCAGTACCCAGCTTTCCAATGCTCCGCTATACATCTTACCCATGCTCCTGATATCATGGGGGAAAGCTGGGTGCTGAGGGAAAGATGTATAGCAGAGCATGGGAAAGCTAGGTGCTGAGGGAAAAATATATAACAAGAGTATGGGGAAGGTGGGTTTCTGAGGGGAAAGATGTATAGTAGAGCATAGGTGAGCTGGGTGCTGAGGACAAGATGGATATCAGAACATAGGAAAGCTGGGTCCTTATAAAAAGAGGGATTCCAGATCATGGGAAACCTGGGTGCTGAGGGAAAAAGCCAAGTATTAGCCACACTATCCGTACTCCTAGTGTCAGCGTCATTATCCTGTACCTCGAGTGTCGGTGTACGGTTGGGGGGGGGTGGACTCAGGTCAAAACTTTGCACCAGGACCCATCAAACTCTAGCTACGCCACTGCTTCTGGCTGCATCATGCAGCTTTGCATAGCGCTGCAAAACAGCATGTTGCAGGCGGGTGTTCATTCAGTTCTTGGGTCCCAGTAATGAAATATTGTGGCAGCTCTGGGCCTATGCAGCTTGACACACATCCCTTGCCTGGCGTACATGCACAATTTGGTGGGTCAGAGCTTCCTCCAATATTACTGACATA